>NC_084628.1:45182215-45192215 GCF_033978795.1 Nerophis ophidion
ACGCTTAGGTCAGGCTGAATATAAAAATAAATACTAACCAAATATACCGCATAAGAAGAAATACATTTACTTACAACTACGCAGTGCTAAAATAAATACAGTTAACTACATTATTAATGGGTTTTTTTAATTAAATAAATTGTAAATCAAACCTACGTGCAAATGAAAAAATAAGGTTTTAACATTTTAGTTATCATTTTTGCGCTTAAGAAACTTACGAATAAGTTGTCTATGCCGCTGCGGACCATGCAAACAACAGCTGAGAAAGATATTTTTGGCGACTCTCTATCAGGCTCAAATAATCTATATTCAGCATGAACATTCAATTAGCAGCATTGCAAGTAGAGTTGTCAGATAATGGCTTTTTTGCTGATATTTCGATATCGTCCAACTCTTAATTACCGATTCCGATATCAACCGATACCGATATATACAGTCGTGGAATTAACACATTATTATGCCTAATTTTGTTGTGATGCCCCGCCGGATGCATTAAACCAGTGGTCCCCAACCACCGGGCCGATTGGTACCGGGCCGCAGAAGAATTTTTTATTCATTTTTATTTATAAAAAAAATATATATATATATATATATATATATATATATTTTTTTTTTTTTTTTTATTAAGTCAACATAAAAACACACTATACACCAGGGGTGCCCATCACGTCGATCGCGATCGACTGGTCGATCTCGTAGGGTGTGTCAGTCGATCTCAAGCCAGGCATTAAAAAATAAACATAAAAATGAGCAATCATCAATCATACCAAGACTTCACTTTCGTCAGTTGTTTGACATTCTCGGCACCCGAGGATCTTGTGAGATGACGCTGGCTGCTGCGAGCTCATATTTAAGAAAAAAAATCACTAACAGGGCGGACGCAGAGAAACACATTTTATTTCTAGAGACTCCGTACCTACTGTCAAAACTCTAAAGAGCGACTGCACACTTCCTGTCTTCACCATAAAAGACCTGTTTCATCCTGCCTGTGCTAACAAAATAAGAGTCTCAGAAAGCTAGCAAGCTACGGGGTTTGATGCCAATGTATTTCTCCCCCGCCCTCAGCGACCGCTTTCTCACTTGCTTGCCCACCCGCACACTCACTGACGTCACTCACCTGCTGCCAGACATTATTAAAGGGCCACACACATATGCTACTCTCATAACAAAGTGTTTAAAAACCAGTATGCAAGTTGGACAAATGAGATGCCAAATCCAACCACTTTCATGTGGTATTGGACAGAAAGGAAGACTTTTTTTTTTCCTCCATTTGAAAATGCGGACGTTATCAGCACCACTGTCTAATTCCAATCAATGCAAGTCATCAGAATCAGGTAATACACCAACTTATATTCTTGTCTTCATGAAAGAAAGGAATCTATGTGTGTTAAACATGCTTGTATTATCATTAAACACCATTAACTTGTTAACAAAAATGTCTCCTTCATAAATAAATAAATATAAATTATAAATAGGAATGAGGTAGATCTCCTCGACTTGGTCAATTGAAAAATAGCTCGCCTGCAGAAAAAGTGTGAGCGCCCCTGCTATACACTTACAATTAAAGCACCAACCACAAAAACCTCCCCTTTTCCTGACAAAATGTCCCTTTTTCATGACAAAGATAAAAAAAAAAAAAAAAAAGAGGATCCCCCCCCGGGCCGCGGGACAAATTATTAAGTGTTGACCGGTCCGTGAATACAAAAAGGTTGGGGACCACTGCATTAAACAATGTAAAAAGGTTTTCCAAAATAAATCAACTCAAGTTATGGAAAAAAATGCCAACATGTCACAAAGTGCATTATTTTTATTTAACATTCCTCAAAACAGCAGCTTGGAATTTGGGACATGCTCTCCCTGAGAGAGCATGAGGAAGTTGAGGTGGTCGGGGTTGGGGGTGTATATTGTGACGTCCCGGAAGAGTTAGTGCTGCGAGGGGTTCTGGGTATTTCTTCTGTCGTGTTTATGTTGTGATACGGTGCGGATGTTCTCCCAAAATGTGTTTGTCATTCTTGTTTGGTGTGGGTTCACACTGTGGCGCATATTTGTTTGATTGATTGATTGAAACTTTTCTTAGTAGATTGCACAGTTCAGTACATATTCCGTACAATTGACCACTAAATGGTAACACCCGAATACGTTTTTCAACTTTTTTAAGTCGGGGTCCACGTTAATCAATTCATGGTACAAATATATACTATCAGCATAATACAGTCATCACACATGTTAATCATCGTAGTATTACATTGAATTATTTACATTATCTACAATCCGGGGGGTGGCATGAGGAGCTTTAACAGTGTTAAAGTTGTTTATACGGCCACCCTCAGTGTGACCTGTATGGCTGTTGACCAAGTATGCCTTGCATTCACTCGTGTGTGTGAAAAGCCGTAGATTTTATGTGATTGGGCCGGCACACCCCCTATATTGTTGTCTGGGTGGAAATCGGGAGAAATTCCGGAGAGTGGTTGCCCCGGGTGATTTTCAGAAGTGGCACTGAAATTTCGGGAGTCTCCCGGGGAAATTGGGAGGGTTGTCAAGTATGACTGGGAGACGCAACTGCTCTGTACTTCCGTGTACCATTCCGTACAGCAATTTAACTTTTTCAAACCAATACCGATAATTTTGGATATTACATTTTAAAGCATTTATCGGCCGATAATATCGGCAGTCCGATATTATTGGACATCTCTAGTAAGCAACAATTGTATAAAGCAGTCATTCGTCTGTAATAACATATTAGCTGTACAGACAATATTGTAATATATTCAACTGTCATCAAATAAAATTAATATTAAAGTCCTACAAAAAGCCACTACTACCGACCATGCAGTCTGATAGTTTATATATCAATGATGAAATATTAACATTGCAACACATGCCAATACGGCCGCTTTAGTTTACTAAATTGCAATTTTAAATTTCGCGCGACGTCTCGGATTGTAGCGGACATTTTGTTCCAGCCCGATCCCAGCTATAAATCGTCTGCTTTAATCACATAATTACACAGTATTCTGGACATCTGTGTTGCTGAATTTTTTTCAATTTGTTCAATCAATAATGGAGACATCAAAGAAGAAAGATGTAGGTGGGAAGCGGTGTATCGCGGCTGCCTTTAGAAACACAAACACAGCCGGTGTTTCCTTGTTTACATTCCCGAAGGTGAAGCTTTACTATGGAACAGAGCGGTCAAGCGAACATGGTTCTCTGCCACATGTCAACCGGCAGGTTTCGGTGAGAAAATTGTGGTAATAAGTCGGCTCTTACTGTAGACATGAGCGGAGCTTGCGTCGTTCCTTGTGCACCTGTCAAAGAGGCAGCTTTTGACTTTCTTGCCTCGTCCGACCGGCCGCCCCGGAACGTGGTATGCTTCCTTTGTGGAGGAGGGGGGAAAAAATATCAGCCCGGCCCCAAAGGCTGCCTTCGCTTCGCCTCGTCGAGAAACATGGCTTCCCTCAGAGACACTGGCGGTCACCACACTCGTGGCCACAACCCTCCGACTTTCAGGCACGACTATATAATCTCACTAAAACACTAGTAACACAATAAGCAGATAAGGGATTTTCCAGAATGATCCTAGTAAATGTGTCTAATAACATCTGAATCCCTACCACTGCCCTGTCTTTTTTTTTTCTCCTCTCTAGTCCTTCACTCTCACTGTCCTCATCCATGAATCTTTCATCCTCGCTCAAATTAATGGGGAAATTGTCGCTTTCTCGGTCCGAATCGTTCTCACTGCTGGTGGCCATGATTGTAAACAATGTTCAGATGTGAGGAGCTCCACAACCCGTGACGTCACGCACACATCGTCTGCTACTTCCGGTACAGGCAAGGCTTTTTTATTAGCGACCAGAAGTTGCAAACTTTATCGTCGATGTTCTCTACTAAATCCTTTCAGCAAAAATATGGCAATATGGCGAAATGATCAAGTATGACCCATAGAATGGAGCTGCTATCCCCGTTTGAATAAGAACATCTCATTTCAGTAGGCCTTTAAGTGAAACTAGTTAGCCTTTGACAGACAGGCAACAGGAAGCGTCACTTTACTGTATTTTCTTTCTTTTAAATAGTCTTACGTGTTGTGTAGTGAATATTTAGATTGAAATAATTGTACTACCCCTTACATACAGTACAGTACTGAGTAGCGACAGCCCTTTTTTTTATCTTTCTTGTAAGTTGAAGTTGTTGTTGCGTGTTATAAAGTTAAAGTACCAATGATTCTCTGCATTTGAGCCATCACACTTGATCACCCCCTCGGAGATGAGGGGAGCAGTGGGCAGCAGCGGTGGCCGCGCCCGGGGAATCATTTTTGGTGATTTAACCCCCAATTTCAACCCTTGATGCTGAGTTCTAAGCAGGGAGGTAATGGGTCCCATTTTTATAGTCTTTGGTATGACATTACCAAAGACTATAAAAATGGGCTCTGGATGCTGTGGGGCTGTCTTGGTTGACAAGACTCTGCAGCATCGCGTGGACATCGGGGGCGGTACCTCTGGATTGGCAGACCGGGGTGGTGGTACCTCTCTTTAAGAAGGGGGACCGGAGGGTGTGTTCCAACTATCGTGGGATCACACTCCTCAGCCTTCCCGGTAAGGTTTATTCAGGTGTACTGGAGAGGAGGCTACGCCGGATAGTCGAACCTCGGATTCAGGAGGAACAGTGTGGTTTTCGTCCTGGTCGTGGAACTGTGGACCAGTTCTGTACTCTCGGCAGGGTTCTTGAGGGTGCATGGGAGTTTGCCCAACCAGTCTACATGTGCTTTGTGGACTTGGAGAAGGCATTCGACCGTGTCCCTCGGGAAGTCCTGTGGGGAGTGCTCAGAGAGTATGGGGTATCGGACTGTCTTATTGTGGCGGTCCACTCCCTGTATGATCAGTGCCAGAGCTTGGTCCGCATTGCCGGCAGTAAGTCTAACACGTTTCCAGTGAGGGTTGGACTCCGCCAAGGCTGCCCTTTGTCACCGATTCTGTTCATAACTTTTATGGACAGAATTTCTAGGCGCAGTCAAGGCGTTGAGGGGTTCCGGTTTGGTGACCGCAGGATTAGGTCTCTGCTTTTTGCAGATGATGTAGTCCTGTTGGCTTCATCTGGCCGGGATCTTCAGCTCTCACTGGATCGGTTCGCAGCCGAGTGTGAAGCGACCGGAATGAGAATCAGCACCTCCAAATCCGAGTCCATGGTTCTCTCCCGGAAAAGGGTGGAGTGCCATCTCCGGGTTGGGGAGGAGACCCTGCCCCAAGTGGAGGAGTTCAAGTACCTAGGAGTCTTGTTCACGAGTGGGGGAAGAGTGGATCGTGAGATCGACAGGCGGATCGGTGCGGCGTCTTCAGTAATGCGGACGTTGTATCGATCCGTTGTGGTGAAGAAGGAGCTGAGCCGGAAGGCAAAGCTCTCAATTTACCGGTCGATCTACGTTCCCATCCTCACCTATGGTCATGAGCTTTGGGTTATGACCGAAAGGATAAGATCACGGGTACAAGCGGCCGAAATGAGTTTCCTCCGCCGTGTGGCGGGTCTCTCCCTTAGAGATAGGGTGAGAAGCTCTGCCATCCGGGAGGAACTCAAAGTAAAGCCGCTGCTCCTCCACATCGAGAGGAGCCAGAAGAGGTGGTTCGGGCATCTGGTCAGGATGCCACCCGAACGCCTCCCTAGGGAGGTGTTTAGGGCACGTCCAACCGGTAGGAGGCCACGGGGAAGACCCAGGACACGTTGGGAAGACTATGTCTCCCGGCTGGCCTGGGAACGCCTCGGGATCCCCCGGGAAGAGCTAGACGAAGTGGCTGGAGAGAGGGAAGTCTGGGTTTCCCTGCTTAGGCTGTTGCCCCCGCGACCCGACCTCGGATAAGCGGAAGAAGATGGATGGATGGATGGATCGTATGACATTGTTTTTTATGCCTATTTGTTTCCAAACAATATTAGTATGTGTGAATGGGTGAATAAAAGGCAATAAATCAAAGGTGCGGTGTGTGACTGTTAGGTGGATGTGTTACACTGCAGAGAATATTCGGTAAACTCCTCTTCTGTGCAACATGTGCATTTTTGCAGTTACAGCAAAAGAGGAAAATACAAGTTTTCAGGAACAGACTCAATGTGTCTGGCTTATACACTTCCTTATCAAGTACTGGTTACTTCTTCTTGTACAGTACTACTATAACATAACCACAACATGATTGTACTGTAACACATACTACTACTGTAGTGCTAAAACAGTTAATACTAAAGCCACAAAAGTACCATATTTTCCGGACTATAAGCCGCTACTTTTTTCCAACTCTTTAAACCCTGCGGCTTATAAAACAGTGCGGCTGAATTATATCTTTTTTCCCCCCCGCTAACGGCCATAAATATTTTGTATTTAACAACTAGTTTGCCTAAAACATCGATGGAGACACTGAAAAGGTGTGTTATTGTTTGTGCAATGGCGCCCTCGTTTGGATGAGTTCGCTCACTGTTCGTGCTGCAGGTTGAAAAATGTACATCCTGTTTTGTGCCATGAACCGGAAGTATATCCCTATCTATTTGTCTATAACATTTCTGCTCGAAAGGATTTTTCAGTGATCTCTCCAAGCGATGTTTTGAAGTTTTAGAGTATAACTAAAGCAATTCATACTCACTAAACCCTCCCATGTGTGATGTCTGTAGTAGCTTTTTTTTCCCCGCTAACGGCCATAAATGTTTTGTATTTAACAACTAGTTTGCCTAAAACATCGATAGAGACACTGAAAAGGTGTGTTATTGTTTGTCCAATGGCGCCCTCGTTTGGATGAGTTCGCTCACTGTTCGTGCTGCAGGTTGAAAAATGTACATCCTGTTTTGTGCCATGAACCGGAAGTATATCCCTATCTATTTGTCTATAACATTTCTGCTCGAAAGGATTTTTCAGTGATCTCTCCAAGCGATGTTTTTAAGTTTTAGAGTATAACTAAAGCAATTCATACTTACTAAACCCTCCCATGTGTGATGTCTGTAGTAGTGTTTTCATGCATATTTGTACGCGCGATCGTAATGTAATCAACCTAGTGTGGCTAGCATTAGCGAATATGCAAACACGTTTACAAGTATCTGTGTCAGTATTATTAACTTATAATGGCATTCTTACTGTATTGTTTCAGTTTCGTAAATTCACCAAAACGTTAGGTCTGTTTAGCTGAATGGTGTCAGTTTCAAACACTGATGACATCTATTAAACAAGACAAGAAGCAAGGAATTAAACAGAGACAGAATTCAATTTAGCTCAATTGAGGAGAAACGTCTGGGCTGTACAGACATTCCGTGTTCCCTGCTCCGTGCTCGCTTTTAGAAGAAGCAGTTCATCCTTCGTATGTTCAGTGTCAAAAAGATAAGGGTGTGAATCATCATTTGTCCAAATCTAGTCATCTTTGTTGTCTGTTAACAAGTCTGCCATGATTAGAACACACTTGCCTTTGTTTCCGACAGTGAGAACAAACATTTGTTGCTCCGAAAGTCGTTGGTGCGCTGCTATGGGAACGGAAATAAATGCGATAAAGAAATCAGTCTCAACATTGATTAAAATGATCAAAATACATTAAATATTGAACATATTATATATTATAAACGTTTCTGTTATTTACCTTATCTCTAAAGGCTTAGTCGCCACATGCGTGGACAGCACCTTTTAGCTCTTATTTCCAAAATTGTGTACACTATCAATCAATCAATCAATGTTTACTTATATAGCCCTAAATAACTAGTGTCTCAAAGGGCTGCACAAACCACTACGACATCCTCGGGCAAGGAAAACTCACACCCAGTGGGACATCGGTGACAATAATGACTATGAGAACGTGATACTGTGATACTGATGATACTGATGATTATGAGAACATATGAGAACATGATACTGTGAAAGATCAATCCATAATGGATCCAACACAGTCGCGAGAGTCCAGTCCAAAGCGGATCCAACACAGCAGCGAGAGTCCCGTTGACAGCGGAGCCAGCAGGAAACCATCCCAAGCGGAGGCTGATCAGCAGCGCAGAGATGTCCCCAGCCGATACACAGGCGAGCAGTACATGGCCACCGGATCGGACCGGACTCCCTCCACAAAGGAGAGTGGGACATAGAAGAAAAAGAAAAGAAACGGCAGATCAACTGGTCTAAAAAGGGAGTCTATTTAAAGGCTAGAGTATACAAATGAGTTTTAAGGTGAGACTTAAATGCTTCTACTGAGGTAGCATCTCGAACTGTTACCGGGAGGGCATTCCAGAGTACTGGAGCCCGAAATGAAAAAGCTCTACAGCCCGCAGACTTTTTTTGGGCTTTGGGGATCACTAATAAGCCGGAGTCCTTTGAACGCAGATTTCTTGCCGGGACATATGGTACAATACAATCGGCAAGATAGGATGGAGCTAGACCGTGTAGTATTTTATACGTAAGTAGTAAAACCTTAAAGTCACATCTTAAGTGCACAGGAAGCCAGTGCAGGTGAGCCAGTACAGGCGTAATATGATCAAACTTTCTTGTTCTTGTCAAAAGTCTAGCAGCCGCATTTTGTACCAACTGTAATCTTTTAATGCTAGACATGGGGAGACCCGAAAATAATACGTTACAGTAATCGAGGCGAGACGTAACAAACGCATGGATAATGATATCAGCGTCTTTAGTGGACAGAATGGAGCGAATTTTAGCGATGTTGCGGAGATGAAAGAAGGCCGTTTTAGTAACGCTTTTAATGTGTGCCTCAAAGGAGAGAGTTGGGTCGAAGATAATACCCAGATTCTTTACCGTGTCGCCTTGTTTAATTGTTTGGTTGTCAAATGTTAGAGTTGTATTATTAAATAGAGTTCGGTGTCTAGCAGGACCGATAATCAGCATTTCCGTTTTTTTGGCGTTGAGTTGCAAAAAGTTAGCGGACATCCATTGTTTAATTTCATTAAGACACGCCTCCAGCTGACTACAGTCCGGCGTGTTGGTCAGCTTTAGGGGCATGTAGAGTTGGGTGTCATCAGCATAACAGTGAAAGCTAACACCGTATTTGCGTATGATGTCACCTAGCGGCAGCATGTAGATGCTGAAGAGTGCAGGGCCAAGGACCGAACCCTGGGGAACTCCACACGTTACCTTAACGTAGTCTGAGGTCACACTGTTATGGGAGACGCACTGCATCCTATCAGTAAGATAAGAGTTAAACCAAGACAGGGCTAAGTCTGACATACCAATTCGTGTTTTGATACGTTCTAATAAAATATTATGATCGACAGTATCGAAAGCAGCGCTAAGATCGAGGAGCAGCAACATAGATGACGCATCAGAATCCATCGTTAGCAATAGATCATTAGTCATTTTTGCGAGGGCTGTCTCCGTCGAGTGATTTGCCCTGAAACCGGATTGAAAGGTTTCACATAGATTGTTAGACGCTAAGTGTTCATTTAACTGCTCCGCAACAATTTTTTCGAGGATTTTTGAAATAAAGGGAAGGTGAGACACCGGTCGGTAGTTTACCATGAGGTCAGGATCGAGGTTAGGTCTTTTAAGAAGAGGATGAATAACCGCTTTTTTGAATGCTAGGGGAACAGTGCCCGAGGAAAGTGATAAGTTTATAATATTTAGCACTGATGGACCTAATAATACAAAGAGCTCCTTGATCAGTTTCCCTGGAAGCGGGTCAAGTAAACATGTCGTTTGTTTTATTCCATTTACACGTTGTAACAATTCCTCTATTGTTATTTCCTCAAAACGAGAGAAACCATTTTGGAGGGCAGTATCCGCCGTATATACGATTGTAGCTGAGATAGGCGCCAGTGCCCCCCGCGACCCCAAAAGGGAATAAGCGGTAGAAAATGGATGGATGGATACAATCGTGTCAGTGTTAATAGAACCCCGTTGTAGCTGGGACGCATTGTCTTTAATCTCCTTTCTAATGACTTCAATTTTCTTACTAAAGAATTGCATAAAGTCATCAGCTGAGTGGGTGGAGCTACTGGAAGGAGTCCCTTGTTGGGTTAGCAATGCTACCGTACTAAACAAAAATTTAGGATC
>NC_084628.1:45197215-45257215 GCF_033978795.1 Nerophis ophidion
TCGCGGGGGGCGCTGGCGCCTATCTCAGCTACAATCGGGCGGAAGGCGGGGTACACCCTGGACAAGTCGCCACCTCATCGCAGGGTCAACACAGATATATCTATATCTTCGGATTAAATAATTTGGATAATTTGGATTATTTATATATATATATATATATATATATATATATATACATATATATATATATATATAATCCGTTCATGAATGAGTATATCTGTTCAGCCACTGTGTTCAATGGAGAAGTCTGATCTACAAAATTTCCCGGCAGCTTACCCCTTCCCCTTCGAGCTGTCCTGAATGACCTGAAATAATTTTTTTTCCAATCATTTTGGAACTTGCAAGCGTACTTCTTCTTCTTACTCGTCGTCGCCATGTCTCTTCTTTGTTCTTCTGCTTCGTCTCTGTTATGTTTTTGGACATTACTACTTGCCGTAGTTTTGAACCGATGCATGATGGGATTCCGGATGTTGTGTGTCAGTGTATGAACGCGCCGGCTGAAATAAACACACGCTGAGCTTTAGCTACGTGACTGCCTACTTTATGGGTCATGGATAAACCTATGGATAACGTAGACATATATACCGTATTTTTCGGATTATAATTTGCAGTTTTTTTCATAGTTTGGCCGGGGGTGCGACATATACTCCGGAGCGATTTATGTGTTTACACAATACCGTAAAAAAAGAAATCATATGTTTTTATCTCATTTGCGGAAGAGACAAAGAAAATGTCAGCAATTGTCACACACACGTCAACCAATAAGAATTCGGCATTGTGGGTCATGGGATGCTAACTGCTATATGCTGTATGCTACTGCCATAGCTATTAAAATGGATCATTTCAACGTTGGCGGTAACTTATAAAAACTGAGAAGGGCTGAACAAAAATGGCACCGAAAAGGAAATCATGTACTGCAGATTACAAACTGGATGTAGTGAAATATGCAGCAGAAAACGACAAAAGGAAGCGGCGTATACCTTTGTAGTCGGCAGAGTTGTTTAGAAGAGACATCGAAGACGAAAAATTCATGGGATTTATGGATTAGGAGTGACAGATTGTTTGCTAAACATATAGCATGTTCTATTTGTTATAGTTATTTGAATGACTCTTACCATAATATGTTAGGTTGATACACCAGGCACGTACGTTAAATGCCTCATATAACCTACACTTATTCAGCCTGTTGTTCACTATTCTTTATTTATTTTAAATTGCCTTTCACATGTCTATTCATGGTGTTGGGATTAATAAAATACATTTCCCCAAAATGCGACTTATACTCCAGTGCGGCGTATATATGTTTGTTTCCTTCTTTATTATGCATTTTCGGCCGGAGCGATTTATAATCCAAAAAATACTGTTGTAGAGAACGCTAAAAGCGGTGCCTTCTAGGTACGCCCCCAGTATTGTTGTCCGGGTGGAAATCGGGAGAAATTGGGGAGATTTTCGGTAGGGGCACCTAAATTCAGGAGTTTCCCTGGAAAATCGGGAGGGTTGGTAAAATAAGCATGATTATGCAAAAAGAAACAACAAAAAATATTTTCCAGTCACTATGGCAACAATGGAATTACGGCACCGCCACTTGGATGCTCATCATTCTGCTTGAACCAGGAAGTATGGGGCGGTATAGCTCAGTTGGTAGAGTGGCCGTGCCAGCAACTTGAGGGTTGCAGGTTCGATTCCCGCTTCCGCCATCCTAGTCACTGCCGTTGTGTCCTTGGGCAAGACACTTTACCCACCTGCTCCCAGTGCCACCCACACTGGTTTAAATGTAACTTAGATATTGGGTTTCACTATGTAAAGCGCTTTGAGTCACTAGAGAAAAGCGCTATATAAATATAATTCACTTCACTTCACTTCATCTGCCAACTAACAAACTACCAAAACTAATGATACATAGCTTTTTCCTGCAGCAATATACATGGTAAAAGTTGTGAAGCACCATTTGTTTTGGTCCGTTGCCTGGTTCATAGTTTGTAGGGGTGTGGGAAAAAACCAATTCGAATTTGAATCGCAATTCTCACGTTGTGCGATTCAGAATCGATTTTAATTTTTTTTTTAATCGTTTTTTAAAGGACTCCGGCTTATTAGTGATTCCCAAAGCCCAAAAAAAGTCTGCGGGCTATAGAGCGTTTTCATTTCGGGCTCCAGTACTCTGGAATGCCCTCCCGGTAACAGTTCGAGATGCCACCTCAGTAGAAGCATTTAAGTCTCACCTTGAAACTCATTTGTATACTCTAGCCCAGTGGTTCCCAAAGTGGGCGGTACCGCCCCCCTGGGGGCGGTGGAAAGATCTGGGGGGGCGGTGAGGAAGAAGGGGGCGGTAGGGGGGCGGCAGTCCGAAGTCGACGTCAGAAGTTCGAACGTTTGTTTGACGATTTGTACACAACACGTGCAGCAGGACGAGTCAGTGGACGACGCATCAAGGTTCGGTTACCACACGCCGCTCTGGCCCAGTCAGATCCGACAGCATAGACTACAAAAGCAAAAGCTCAGGTTTGTAATTTCAAGCTTGTAATGTTCAGAATTTTATCTTATAATAAAAACCGCATTCTGGCGGTCAACATCATCTTGAGTTCAAGTCAACATGAAATTGGGGACTCGCCAGAACGCGCCAGAACTTCTTCTTAGTGAGTTCCAGCCTGATGTTGAGAAGCTTATGTCCTTGCACCAAGCACATCCATCCCATTAATATTAAGTGTGAGACAATGAAGGTTACTGGTGGAATGTTTATTTACCATTCTATGTTGCTGGAACAGTTAAAACTGCTAAAAAATAAATTGGTTTACTAAATTGGGTTTTATTTGTGAAATACACATTTGTGTTTAACCTTTCTCTTTTCAAATTGCAGCATACCAAATATCAAGAAAGAGGTGTTTGTTTCCATATGTGTCTGTGGGGGGGGAGGGGGGGGGCGCTAGGAATTCACTGGGGAGCCAAGGGGGCGCCAGCCTGCAAAAGTTTGGGAACCATTGCTCTAGCCTTTAAATAGACTCCCTTTTTACACCAGTTGATCTGCCGTTTCTTTTCTTTTTCTCTTATGTCCCACTCTCCCTTGTGGAGGGGGTCCGGTCCGATCCGGTGGCCATGTACTGCTTGCCTGTGTATCGGCTGGGGACATCTCTGCGCTGCTGATCCGCCTCCGCTTGGGATGGTTTCCTGCTGGCTCCGCTGTGAACGGGACTCTCGCTGCTGTGTTGGATCCGCTTTGGACTGGACTCTCGCGACTGTGTTGGATCCATTATGGATTGAACTTTCACAGTATCATGTTAGACCCGCTCAACATCCATTGCTTTCCTCCTCTCCAAGGTTCTCATAGTCATCATTGTCACCGACGTCCCACTGGGTGTGAGTTTTCCTTGCCCTTATGTGGGCCTACCGAGGATGTCGTAGTGGTTTGTGCAGCCCTTTGAGACACTAGTGATTTAGGGCTATATAAGTAAACATTGATTGATTGATTGATGATTTTTTGTTTTGTTTTTTTAATCAATCCGACAAAACAATACACAGCAATACCATAACAATGCAATCCAATTCCAAAACCGAACCTGAGCCAGCAACACTCAGAACTGCAATAAACAGAGCAATTGAGAGGAGACACAAACACCACACAGAACAAACCAAAAGTAGTGAAACAAAAATGAATATTATCAAAAACAGTATCAATATTAGTTATAATTTCAGCATAGCAGTGATTAAAAATCCCTCATTGACATTATCATTAGACATTTATAAAAATTAAAAAATAACAATAGTGTCACAGTGGCTTACACTTGCATCGCATCTCATAAGCTTGACAACACACTGTGTCCAATGTTTTCACAAAAATAAGTCGTATTTTTGGTTCGTTCAATAGTCAAAACAAATTTACATTATTGCAATCAGTTGATAAAACATTGTACTTTACAATTATAAAAGCTTTTTACAAGAATCTACTACTCTGCTAGCATGTCAGCAGACTGGGGTAGATCCTGCTGAAATCTGTATTGAATGAATACAGAATCCTTTTAAATCCGGGAAAAAATCGTTTTTGAATCGAGAATCGTGTTGAATTGAAATTTTTTTTTTATTTTGAATCGAATCGTGACCCCAAGAATCGATATTGAATCGAATCATGGGACACCCAAAGATTCGTAGCCCTACTAGTTTGTGTCCGTTTATCTCTGTTTTGATTCACTTGTGGTTTAAGTTCTGTTCCAGCACCTCTGTTTTGTGTTTCTTGGTTGTCATGGGTGCTGATTGTTTTCACCTCTCTTTGATAAGTGTTCAGGACACTCACTTGTTTTCCGGGCAATAATCAGAGAGCTATTTAGTCCTGCCTTTTCGCCTCACTCAGTCCGGTGCTTTTATTTGGCTTCCTGCAGTATATTATGTGGATGATTTCCTACCTCTACGTTTTTGATTCCTGCCCTAAATTTTGCTTTAGCTCCTCGTGCTTTCGGCACACATCCCTTTTGTTTGTTCCTGCCTTTTTGCTCTCTTATCTCTGCGCTGCTGACCTGTCTCCGCTCGGGATGGTCTCCTGCTGGCCCCATTATGGAATGGACTCTCACTATCATGTTAGATCCACTATGGACTAGACCAGGGGTAGGGAACCTATGGCTCACGAGCCAGATGTGTCTCTTTTGATGACTGCATCTGGCTCTCGGATAAATCTGAGCTGACATTGCTTGACACGATAAATAATGAATAATTCCACTTGTAATCAGAGTGTTAAAAATAATGTTCAAAATATAAAACATTGTCATGCATTTTTATGTTCAAGAAGTTGGTAAGAAGTAATTTATTTATTATTGGTTAGTGTGGGGCTTGCCCTCCTGGGGGTTCTTTAGACCACCAAGCACTGACATGAGAGCCTGTTTCAGGGTTACAGTATTGTTTTATTTTTCAATAAGTCTCCCAGTTGCTTTCCAGCAATTGTCTTTTTCTCTTTCGTCCTCACTCGCGCTCTGGCTCCAGCCCCAAGCCCGTCTCTCCTGCTGGCTGCTGCTTATAACATAGCGACAGGTGATCAGATAAAAAGGCCCAGGTGGGCCTTCTACACACCTGTCGCTGAGTTCGAGGCCAGTACTGGCAACACCCTGCTTCGCTGCAGGCCCGCAGGCCACGCCCCCTCCACAGTTAGCTTCAGAATAACAATGTTATTACGAAGAATAAGAGACCTCTCGAGAAATGTTGGTCTTTCTAAAAAATGCACGCGTTTTGTTGTGTTCAGTGTTAAAAAAATTATTGTATGGCTCTTACCGAAATACGTTTTAAAATATTTGGCTTCTTGGCTCCCTCAGCCAAAAAGGTTCCTGACCCCTGGACTAGACTCTCACACTATTATGCTAGATCCGGTAGCAGGAGAGGAGGTAGATAGGAGAATGATTTATGCGAATAACTCATTCTCCTACCTGCACGCTGTTTGTGGAGTTCCTGCTGCATCGTTGGGAGAACAATCCGCGCCTCACTATCATCATCATCGGCGGTCAATCGAAGGAGTACAACGATCCTCCTGGTCGGGGTGTATCTCTTTATGGAAGATGCCTGTGCGTGACTTCGTTTAATGTGGGGGGATTGGTGCACAGACAGTCACCACACCATTTTTGACAGGGTCCAGTGGCATGGAGTCCAAGACAACTGGGGACCCTTTTCTGCTGCAGCCTTCTACCACCGTTGTGGTAGTTCTCAAATCTACCTCCTTCCGCCTGCTCCGCCGTTGAGGTCGTCACCGTATCCCTATCTAGGGGCAGTCAGGTACTAGCCCTTTGCCAAGGGCCACCTGGGGGGACAGTAGTAAAGGGGTTAACGTCCTCGTGCCCCAAGACCCCATAGAGGAGCCTCCACTGCCGGATCCAGTTTAACGTCATGCCCAGGACTACACGACCACCACGCAGCACAATTGTCCCTAAAATCATCACTCAATCAATGTTTAATTATATTGCCCTAAATCACGAATGTCTCAAAGGGCTGCACAAGCCACAACGAGATCCTCAGCTCAGATCCCACATCATGGCAAGAAAAAACTCAACCCAATGGGATAACAATGAGAAACCTTGGAGGGGACCGCAGATGTGGGTATCATAGTGTGAGAGTCTTGTCCATCATAGTGGATCCAACATAATAGTGAAAGTCCAGTCCCTAGTAGGGCCAGCAGGAGACCATCCCGAGTGGAGACTGGTCAGCAGCGCAGAGACGTCCCGTAAAAGATTGGAAAAAGGTAAAACGCTGGGTAAGAATATGAGTAAAAAAATACAATCTAGACTGGGCTCTAATGGGGGCCTAGTCTGGATTCGGAAAAAAACTCCATGCCATGCACACATAAACATGTTACATAAAATCACGACAACTCGCAACAGAGGTGTGGAGTTGGGGCCCTGGAGGTCGACTGCTGCTATGAAGCGCTCCCAGCCGTCCATCACTCCGAAGGGGACTCAAGCGGTGCTGAAGGCGTGGGGTTGGGGAGGGGTGTGTGTGTGTATGTACCCATTGTCTTGTGTGTGATGATGTAGTGTCCATAGGCATGGGTCTGTTCTTCATGCAAGCAAAAGTTCGACTCCAGGTGTCGTTGAGGAGGGAGGGAGGTGAAAAGCGTCCATCATTGAAGTGTCCTCGGAGGATGTTTTCAGAACAGCCTGCTCCTGTTGTTGCAGCATCAGGGCCGTTCGAGAGAGTCAAATCGTAGATTGGTGAGTGAGTTTACTACTGTGAGTACATGTGGATGAAATTTAATATAATATCTATTCTGTTTATATACAAACCCGGTTTCCATATGAGTTAGGATGACGCTTCCGCCATCCTAGTTACTGCCGTTGTGTCCTTGGGCAAGACACTTTACCCACCTGCTCCCAGTGCCACCCACACTGCTTTAAATGTAACTTAGATATTGGGTTTCACTATGTCAAAGCGCTTTGAGTCACTAGAGAAAAGCGCTATATATAAAAAACAGAAAATAAATTGTGTTAGATGTAAATATAAACGGAATACAAGGATTTGCAAATAATTTTTCAACCCATATTCAGTTGAATATGCTACAAAGACAACATATTTGATGTTCAAACTGATAAACATTTTTTTTTTTGCGAATAATCCTTAACTTTAGAATTTGATGCCAGCAACATGTGAAAAAGAAGTTGGGAAAGGTGGCAATAAGTGCTGATTAAGTTGAGGAATGCTTATCAGACACTTATTTGGAACATCCCACAGGTGTGCAGGCTAATTGGGAACAGGTGGGTGCCATGATTGGGTATAAAAGCAGCTTCCCAAAAAATGCTCCGTCTTTCACAAGAAAGGATGGGGCGAGGTACACCCCTTTGTCCACAACTGCGTGAGCAAATAGTCAAACAGTTTAAGAACAACGTTTCTCAAAGTGCAATTGCAAGAAATTTAAGGATTTCAACATCTACGCTCCATAATATCATCAAAAGGTTCAGAGAATCTGGAGAAATCACTCCACGTAAGCGGAAAGCCCGGAAACCAACATTGAATGACCGTGACCTTCGATCAAAAACCGACATCAATCTCTAAAGGATATCACCACATGGGCTCAGGAACACTTCATAAAACCATTGTCACTAAATACAGTTGGTCGCTACATCTGTAAGTGCAAGTTAAAGCTCTACTATGCAAAGCGAAAGCCATTTATCAGCAACATCCAGAAATACTGCCGGCTTCTCTGGGCCCAAGATCATCTAAGATGGACTGATGCAAAGTGGAAAAGTGTTCTGTGGTCTGACGAGTCCACATTTCAAATTATTTTTGGAAATACTCGACATTGTGTCATCCGGACCAAACGGGAAGCGAACCATCCAGACTGTTATCGACGCAAAGTTCAAAAGCCAGCATCTGTGATGGTATGGGGGTGCATTAGTGCCCAAGGCATGGGTAACTTACACATCTGTGAAGGCACCATTAATGCTGAAAGGTACATACAGGTTTTGGAACAACATATGCTGCCATCTAAGCGCCGTCTTTTTCATGGACGCCCTTGCTTATTTCAGCAAGACAATGCCAAGGCACATTCAGCACGTGTTACAACAGCGTGGCTTCATAAAAAAAGAGTGCGGGTACTTTCCTGGCCCGCCTGCAGTCCAGACCTGTCTCCCATGGAAAATGTGTGGTGCATTATCAAGCGTAAAATACGACAGCGGAGACCCCAGACTGTTGAACAACTGAAGCTCTACATAAAACACAAAATGGGAAAGAATTCCACTTTCAAAGCTTCAACAATTAGTTTCCTCAGTTCCCAAACGTTTATTGAGTGTTGTTAAAAGAAAAGGTGATGTAACACAGTGGTGAACATGCCCTTTCCCAACTACTTTGGCACGTGTTGCAGCTGTGAAATTCTAAGTTAATTATTATTTGCAAAAAAAAAATAAACAAAGTTTATTAGTTTGAACATCAAATATCTTGTCTTTGTAGTGCATTCAACTGAATATGGGTTGAAAAGGATTTGCAAATCATTGTATTCCGTTTATATTTACATCTGACACGATTTCCCAACTCATATGGAAACGGGGTTTGTACTTAATACTGTCAAGTATCATGTTTTAATTGCAATGTGTAGATTTTTTTGTGTGTTCAAAATAAATTGTTGGATTGATTTTTTTTTCTATTTTTTTTTACTAAATATTGGTACTAAGATTATTTTTATCATTTGAATACGTAGCTTTTTTTTGTACGTTTTTTCGACCACCTTCCGCCGAGTTTAGCTGGGATAGGCTGCTGCGACTCCGAGAGGGACAAGCGGTAGAAAATGAATGAGTGCAGCTGGGATAGGCTGCTGCGACTCCGAGAGGGACAAGCGGTAGAAAATGAATGAGTGCAGCTGGGATAGGCTGCTGCGACTCCGAGAGGGACAAGCGGTAGAAAATGAATGAATGAACATATGGAAGAACTGTTGCAAGTTTATAAACTTTGCAAAAAAGGTTTACAGAGAGTGTTTGATTGTTTTGATATTGGTGATTTTCAAATAACTACATTAATGGCATAGAAGGAAAAACAACTAAATAAATAAGTAAGCTTTAAAATACACTACAATGGATAACAAAATATGACGCAGGACACCATACAATATATTTGTGACAAGTTTATATAAGATAGATAAATACTTAAAATAAAGGAATGCTGTGTAGAGTACATGATAACCTTTAAATAGAACAGGAATACATGAAAGAAGTAAGTCTATAATTTAATTTCTAATTAATAAATAATTTGATTGTCTACTCTACACACACATGTAGGAATCAAATATTTTTATTGTATCCAAAATTAATTACATAATAAAATCCCAGTCATTTTGTACCATTTAAAAGAGAATATTAAAGTATGTCCTTAAGGCTTAAAAAAAAAGTAATGTACCTTAGCTGCTCTTCAAGTTTTGCAACACTGGAGGGCAGTGTTGATCCAAAGTTGAGAAAAATATAAACGGTTTGTGCTTTATTATTATTATTTTTTGCTTTTAATGTGTTGGTACGGAAACAAACAAGGCCACCTAACCTTTAGGGATAGTGTGACTGTTTGGGGATGGAGGAAAAACTTGTACATTTGCAATTCCGTCTCAATGTTAAAGTCACCAGGACGTGTATTAGAATAGTTCCCAACTAAAAAAGGCGATTAATCCAAACAAACGTAAATACCAGGACATAAAAAGTTTAGCGCTTAAGCAAATATGGTCATTAGTGTCCGGATTCGTGTCGGATTGTGGAATTTCCAATGATCTTTGAAGGCGTCACGTTGCCATGGTAACTCTCCGTGGGGAGCTGACGTCACCACAACGCTGCCTTTCAACACAATAGTCTTATCACTTTTAGGCACTCTCGACATATAAGAAGATATTTTATCATTTTTAACCATTTTATCCGTCTATAAGCTTTGCCTTTGAGAGAATCTGCTCACGTTTAAATAACGCGAGAACAGATCCCCGGCCGTCTTGTTGAAGAAGAAAGTGCAACCAAACAACATGGACTCCAGTGAAGACTTGGAAGTTTTTCTCAAGAATGTCGACGATATAAGTGAGTATTGATTAACCACGATTAGTAGTCAGTTAAAACAGTGGTCCCCAACCATTGGTACCGGGCCGCACAAGAAAAAAAAAAAATATATATATACATTTTTTGAATTATTAAGTCAACATAAAAAACACAATATACCGTATTTCCTTCAATTGCCGCCCGGGCGCTAATTAATTCAAAACACCTTCTCACTCCTGCGCTTACCAAAGGCATGCTGTAAAAGTAAGCATGCGCTAATTATTTTAAAACCTCTTCTCACTAAAAAAATAAATTATGAATCATAATTAGTAATTTCTCCTGATTTAGATTTATTTTAGAATTTTGATGACATGTTTTATCCATCCATCCATTTTCTACCGCTTATTCCCTTTCGGGGTTGCGGGGGGCGCTGGCGCCTATCTCAGCTACAATCGGGCAGAAGGCGGAGTACACCCTGGACAAGTCGCCACCTCATCGCAGGGCCAACACAGATAGACAGACAACATTCACACTCACATGACATGTTTTAATTAGGTTAAAATCCAATCTGCATTTTGTTAGAACATATAACAAATTAGACCAAGCTATACTTCTAACAAAGACAAATCATTATTTCTTCTAGATTTTCTAGAACCGAAATTTTAAAAGAAATTCAAAAGACTTTGAAATAAGATTTAAATTTGATTCTAAAGATTTTCTTGATTGCCAGAATATTTTTTTTGACATTTTAATCATAATACATTTGAAAAAAGATTTCACAAATATTATTTGTCGAAAAAACAGAAGCTAAAATGAAGAACTAAATTAAAATGTATTTATTATTCTTTACAATAAAAAAATAAATTGAGAGGAAAGAAGAGGAAGGAATTTAAAAGGTAAAAATGTATGTGTTTAAAAATCCTAAAATCATTTTTAGGGTTGTATTTTTTCTCTAAAATTGTCTTTCTGAAAGTTATAAGAAGCAAAGTAAAAAAAATAAATGAATTTATTTAAACAAGTGAAAACCAAGTCTTTAAAATATTTTCTTGGATTTTCAAATTCTATTTGAGTTTTGTCTCTCTTAGAATTAAAAATGTCGAGCAAAGAGAGACCAGCTTGCTAGTAAATAAATGAAGTTTAAAAAATAGAGGCAGCTCACTGGTAAGTGCTGCTATTTTTAGAACAGGCCAGCGGGCGACTCATCTGGTCCTTACGGGCTACCTGGAGTAAATAATGCAACATTTTATTGTTACATTCCACTTGTTTGCTCTTTCATTACACTTTTTATGTTTTAATTATTTTTTTCTCGATCATATTTTTAAACTGGGCCGTGGGGCCGTTAAAAAATGAGCTGCGGGCCGCACTTTGGACACCCCTGGAATAGCGTGTGTGGCACTGGCAAGTGGGGAGTAAAAAACAAAAAAAAACACATTGCACAGTAAAACAATGACTTTAAAACAGCTGGATTTTTCTTTTTATTTCAGGCAATCTCGTGAAGGATCTAAACTCATCTGATGTTAGAGTGCAGCAGAGAGCCATCGAGGAAGCGGATTGCCACATTGCAGCGCTGAATGGATCCTGCAGAACAAAAGTCAACAAGACCAGAATCAACACTGACGCACATTCGAACGAACCGCTGGTAAATACATGGCCAGAAACAACACACACATTCAAAAGTTGAGTTCGCTCCGTATAATGTGTATTTTTTAAAAATATTTTAGGGTTGCCAAGTTAACGCGATAACGCATTAACTATACGTTCCTATTAGAAATGTCCGATAATATCAGACTGCAGATATTATCGGCCGATAAATGCTTTAAAATGTAATATCGGAAATTATCAGTATCTGTTTCAAAAAGTAAAATGTATGACTTTTTAAAACGCCGCTGTGTAGACGGACGTAGGAGGAAGTACAGCGCGCCAATTAACCTTAAAGGCACTGCCTTTGTGTGCCGGCCCTGTCACATAATATCTACGGCAGTGGTCCCAAACCACCGGGGCGTGGCCCGATTGGTACCGGGCCGCAGAAGATTTTTTAAATTTTTTTTAATTAAAAAAAAAAAAAATAATCCATCCATCTTCTTCCGCTTATCCGAGGTCGGGTCGCGGGGGCAGCAGCCTAAGCAGGGAAGCCCAGACTTCCCTCTCCCCAGCCACTTCGTCTAGCTCTTCCCGGGGGATCCTGAGGCGTTCCCAGGCCAGCCAGGAGACATAGTCTTCCCAACGTGTCCTGGGTCTTCCCCGTGGCCTCCTACCAGCTGGACATGCCCTAAACACATCCCTAGGGAGGCGTTCGGGTGGCATCCTGACCAGATGCCCGAACCACCTCATCTGGCTCCTCTCGATGTGGAGGAGCAGTGGCTTTACTTTGAGTTCCTCCCGGATGACAGAGCTTCTCACCCTATCTCTAAGGGAGAGACCTGGAAACTCATTTGGGCCGCTTGTACCCGTGATCTTATCCTTTCGGTCATGACCCAAAGCTCATGACCATAGGTGAGGATGGGAACGTAGATCGACCGGTAAATTGAGAGCTTTGCCTTCCGGCTCAGCTCCTTCTTCACCACAACAGATCGATACAACGTCCACATTATTGAAATGCGGCGTCTTCAGTAAAAATACATAAATAAATTTAAAAAAATATATTTTTATTTTTATCAAATCAACATAAAAACACAATATACACTTACAATTAGTGCACCCACCAAAACCTCCCTTTTTAATGACAAAAATGTCCCTTTTTAATGACAAAGAAAGTGAAGTGTGAAGTGAATTATATTTATATAGCGCTTTTTCTCTAGTGACTCAAAGCGCTTTACATAGTGAAACCCATTACCTAAGTTACATTCAAACCAGTGTGGGTGGCACTGGGAGCAGGTGGGTAAAGTGTCTTGCCCAAGGACACAACGGCAGTGACTAGGATGACGGAAGCGGGAATCGAACCTGCAACCCTCAAGTTGCTGGCACGGCCGCTCCACCAACCAAGCTAAATAAAAAAGGACCGCGATTTTGACCATGAAAATTATCCAAATATACAGGAATCACATAGAAAACATAAAGCAGAATAGGAATATTAAAACATATTTTATTTTATTACTTTGTTTTACTTTACTTGACTCCGCCAAGGCTGTCCTTTGTCACCGATTCTTTTATGGACAGAATTTCTAGGCGCAGTCAAGGCGTTGAGGGGTTCCGGTTTGGTGGCCGCGGGATTAGGTCCCTGCTTTTTGCAGACGATGTGGTCCTGATGGCTTCATCTGGCCGGGATCTTCAGCTCTCGCTGGATCGGTTCGCATCTGAGTGTGAAGCGACCGGAATGACAATCAGCACCTCCGAGTCCGAGTCCATGGTTCTCGCCCGGAAAAGGGTGGAGTGCCATCCCTGGGTTGGGGAGGAGACCCTGCCCCAAGTTCAAGTCTTGTTCACGAGCGGGGGAAGAGTGGATCGTGAGATCGACAGGCGGATCGGTGCGGCGTCTTCAGTAATGTGGACGTTGTATCGATCCGTTGTGGTGAAGAAGGAGCTGAGTCGGAAGGCAAAGCTCTCATTTTACCGGTCGATCTACGTTCCCATCCTCACCTATGGTCATGAGCTTTGGGTCATGACCGAAAGGATAAGATCACGGGTACAAGCGGCCGAAATGAGTTTGGGTCTCTCCCTTAGAGATAGGGTGAGAAGCTCTGCCATCCAGGAGGAACTCAAAGTAAAGCCGCTGCTCCTCCACATCGAGAGGAGCCAGATGAGGTGGTTTGGGCATCTGGTCAGGATGCCACCCGAACGCCTCCGTAGGGAGGTGTTTAGGGCACGTCCAACCGGTAGGAGGCCATGGGGAAGACCCAGGACACGTTGGGAAGACTATGTCTCCCTGCTGGCCTGGGACCCACTTTTATGCTTTGGCTTTTAACACTATGTGAGTTGTGTGGTCCTCTGTGTTTTTTATACACTTTTATTTTTATTTTACTGTTTTAATTGATTTTACCCTTTAAAATAGTTTTTAATCATATTTGTTTTTATATTGTTTTTATTGGTTTTATTTGTATTCATTTTTTGTTTTATTCAGTCATTGGTGGAGCATAATATTGTTTTTAACATGGCTGTGCAGCACTTTGGAAAAGTTATTGTTGTTTAAATGTGCTATATAAATAAAGTGGATTGGATTGGATTGGGATCCCCCGGGAAGAGCTGGACGAAGTGGCTGGGGAGAGGGAAGTCTGGGCTTCCCTGCTTGGGCTGCTGCCCCCGCGACCCGACCTCGGATAAGCGGAAAAAGATGAATGGATGGATGGATACTTTGTTTTGGAACATCTGATTTTCAAGCCACCTGGTGGCAGGTGAGGCACTGCCTCACTTGCCTCCCCTGACAGCACGTCCCTGCCAAGGTCAGATGTCCTCTGGTAAAATTTGTTTTCTTGTTTTGCAGAATTCACAGACAGAAAGTGCAGGTAAGACCCAATACATGTCCCTTGTGTAGAAGTGAAACATAATCCTGCTGAATGTCTAATATTTACTACTGTATGGCATTCTCTCGTACATCCTTGTGAGCCGTGACGGATGTGAGCACTTACGATTTTATCGATTTTTTTTTAACTGTTTATGCCACTACATCACAGAGATGAATGTCAAGATAATTTTTTATTTTTTTTTCCTCATGGCCAGAAAATTTTATGAAGCTTATTGAGAGAGATGTGGAAGACAGGAGGAAGAGGAGAATCGCTCAGGAGAAAAAAGCCACTGGTATGTTGTCGTTTGACACTGGAATCCTCTGTTGGAGGTGAACGGCTCGGCATAACTTCTGCTGGACAGGCTGTATTTCCTGTTGAATGTTTTATGTTTTTTTTGGGTCCCCGCAGCATTAAAGGACAAAGGGAATCAGGCCTATGCCCAAGGAGCGTATGAGACTGCTGTGAGTTATTACAGTGAAGGCTTGGCCAAGCTACGCGACAATCAGCAGTTGTATACCAACAGGGCGCAGGTAAATATATTTGTTTGGAATGTTTGACCTTACAGGCCTACTGAAATGAGATTTTCTTATTTAAACGGGGATAGCAGGTTCATTCTATGTGTCATACTTGATCATTTCGCGATATTGACATATTTTTGCTGAAAGTATTTAGTAGAGAACATCGACGATAAAGTTCACAACTTTCGGTGCTGATAAAAAAGCCTTGCCTGTACCGAAAGTAGCAGACGATGACATCACAAGGGTGAGGGCTCCTCACGTCCTCACATTGTTTGTAATGGGAGCCTCCAGCAGCAAGAGCTATTCGGACCGAGAAAACGACAATTTCTCCATTAATTTGAGCGGGGATGAAAGATTCGTGGATGATGATTTTGATAGCGAAGGACTAGAAAAAAAATATAAATAAATAAAGTAAAAAAAAAAAAAAAGGCGATTGCATTGGGACAGATTCAGATGTTTATAGACACATTTACTAGGATAATTCAGGGAAATATATTATCTTTCTATTGTGTTGCTAGTGTTTTAGTGAGATTAAATAGTACCTGATAGTCAGAGGGGTGTGTCCACGGGTGTCTTGAGGCCAGTGTCTGAGGGAAGTCACGGCAGATTTCCGGTAAGAGGCGACTTTTTAACACAATTTTCTCACCGAAACCTAACGGTTGACAAGTGGTTGGGATCCATGTTCGCTTGACCGTCCGGGAATTTTAAACAAGGAATCACCGTGTGTTTGTGTGGCTAAAAGCTAAAGCTTCCCAACTCCATCTTTCTACTTTCCATCCATCCATCCATCCATTTTCTACCGCTTATTCCCTTTTGGGGTGCCGGGGGGCGCTGGCGCCTATCTCAGCTACAATCGGGCGGAAGGCGGGGTACACCCTGGACAAGTCGCCACCTCATCGCAGGGCCTTTCTACTTTGACTTCTCCATTATTAATTGAACAAATTGCAACAGATTCAGCAACACAGATGTCCAGAATACCAGAATCAGAATCATTTTCATTTGTTCGTTCCAACATGTACAAGACACATCAGAATTGAAATTACATTTTCGGCACAGTCCCGCTAAGAGCAGACATACGTTACAGGGGGGGGGGGGGAGGACAAGACGAGACCGCCGACAGATCAGCCGGTTACAGCGTTCCTTAAAAAGATAAGAAAAGGGTGACATTAGGAAAGGGGGGGGGGAGTAAAAAAATATCAGTCCAATGCTAGACCCTCAGCAGAGGTCTAGTCTGAGTCCAAGGAAAAAACCTCACATAGCATGGCACACATTAAACATACAAATATCACAGCAACTTGCAACAGAGGGAGGGGTGGGTTTGCGCAGGCCCGCTGTTCGCTCTGTAGCGCCGCTCAGCCATTTCACAACCCCATAGGAGATAAGTGGTGGTGAGGGTGTGTGCGTATATGCCCAATTAACTGGGGAGAGGTGGTAAGTGTTTTTGTATGGCTGAGGCCGATAAAGTTCGGCTACAGATGTTGTTGACAAAAAGGAAGGTCAAAAACGTCTATCTTTGAGGAGTCTTCGGGAGATTTTCTTCAGAACAGCCTGCTCCATGCCAAGGCCATTCAGGGAGTCCAAATCGTAGATAAAAAGTAGTTTTCCTTCAAGAAGACAAAATATTGACTTATCTTCTCTACTTGTCCATGCTGGACCTCTTTCAGTTCCAATGAATTATTCCTTCTCTGCAAACTTTCCCAAGATGAGATCCATTTTGCGATTCAACTCAGAAATCGCACAAGTCTGTGTTCCCACAGCCCGACCCAATCTTTCCATTGCGTTGAACAGCCGTTGGGCTCCTTGAGTGGCTGCCATCGTCCTTTGAATTTGTCGATGCCCAGCCCAATCAGCATGATCACAGCTCCAAATAGGTAGATGTCTTCCACGTCCTCGATGCAAAGAGCTGAGAGGCACATGATCCTCCATGAGTTCCAAGAGTCCCGCACGTAACCCGCAGCGATGGTTCCATCAGGGCAGCCAGGCTCCCCCGAACCTCTTTTTCTTGTCGAAAAGACTGTGTCAATAGCGTCAAGAGTCCAGCTGATCATATTCATATTGAAATTTGGATTAGAGGACAGCGCAAAGAAAGAGGCTTTTAAAAAGTTCAGACAAGGACAAAGACAAAGAGAGCAAGCAGGGAAGGAGGGAACGGAGAATGCGACCGGCCTCACCAGAGGCTAGGATGTAAAAAACTGTTTAATTGTGCGATGAAAAGAGACGACTTTTAGCCGCAAATAGTGCTGCGCTGATATTTCTTCTACAGTCCGTGACGTCCGCGACGTTTTCAACAAGAAACTCCGCGGGAAATTTAAAATTGCAATTTAGTAAACTTGTGTTGCAATGTCAATATTTCATCATTGATATATAAACTATCAGACTGCGTGGTCGGTAGTAGTGGCTTTCAGTAGGCCTTTAAACTACAAAAGAAAATACAGCTTTACCACTGTGGTCATAATTTTTGCGCATAAGGAAGAATGAAGAAACTTCTCTAGGACTTCAGCTTCTGTTTGTTTGAGATTGCCATTGCTGCTTTGTGGGCGGTCTTATTTACGTGACTCCACTTAGACTGCATCGTCTTCCTGTCTTTCATGGTGTAGTGTTTAGCGCTTTAATATCGAGTTTACTGACAGATATAAGTTCGAACTATACCTGTATGCTACTTTGCACTAGAAATGGCAAGAGCAAAGAATGCATGTGCATGTATGAGCCAGTCTGCCCCACAAAAAGAGGATACAGAAAAATAAGGAGCTTATTGACTATGTTGGACTACAACGGCAGACTCGCGTAAAGCTATTTGGGTACAACTTCACCACATATGGAGATATCCACTGACGTCACCAATTGGAAAGATGTCACAAGTCGGGCAAATTCCAAACGGCTTGTTTGAAAGAAATGAAACAGAACAGAAATATAAACGCAACACTTTTGTTTTTGCTCCCATTTTTCATGATTTGAACTCAGAGATCTAAAACTTATACTATCTACACAAAAATACCTATTCCTCTCAAATATTGTTCACAAATCTCTCTAAATCTTTCTTAGTGAGCATTTCTTCTTTACCAAAATAATCCATCCCATCTCACAAGTGTGGCATATCAAGATGCTGATTAAACAGCATGATTATTGCACAGATGTGCCTTAGGCTGCCCACAATAAAAGGCCACGCTCAAATGTGCAGTTTTATCACACAGCACAATGCCACAGATGTTGCAAGTTTTGAGAGAGCATGCAGTTGGCATGCTGACTGCGGGAATGGAATGTCCACCGGGACTGTTGCCCGTAAATTGAACATTCATTTCTCTACCATAAGATGTCTCTAAAGGGGTTTCCGAGAATTTGGCAGTACATCCAACCAGCCTCACAACTGCAGATCACGCATAGCCACACCAGCCCAAAACCTCCACATCCAGCAGGGGCACCTCTACGATTGTCTGAGACCAGCCACCTGGATAGTTGCTGCAACATTTGGTTTGCATAACCCAAAAATTTTTGCTCAAACTCTGACAAAACCGTCTCACTTAACTGCAGTTGGAGAGGCCTTCTCTTCACGGGTGAATACCGGTTTTCTCTGTTCAGGGCAGATGGCAAACAGCTTGTGTGGTATTGTGTGGGAGAGAGGTTTGCTGATGTCCGTGTGCAACATAAAACACATATAACACAGAATAGGTAATTAAATGAGCTGTAACTGAGCTATCAGATCTTGTTATTGTTCATGTGCCTGATGGCCCAGGGGGAAAAAAACTGTTCAGGGGGCGGGAGGTGTGGGTCTGGATGATAGAGATACCGTGATAAAATCCTGAGGCCCGTTGTTGTGGTAATCACCCGAGATCATCACCTCTTGTTGCTGCAGCATGACAACGCACAGCCCAATGTTGCAAGGATCTGTACACAATTCCCGGAAGCTGAAAACATCCCAGTTCTTGCATGGCCAGCATACTCACCCGACATTAGCATTTCCGAATGGCCTTTTATTGTGGGCAGCCTTCGGCACACCTATGCAATAATCATGCTGTTTAATCAGCACTGGGGGTTCCAGGTTCGATCCCCGCTTCTGCCATCCTAGTAACTGCCGTTGTGTCCTTGGTCAAGACACTTTACCCACCTGCTCCCAGTGCCACCCACACTGTTTAAGAATGTAACTTAGATATTGGGTTTCACTATGTAAAGTGCTTTGAGTCACTAGAGAAAAGCGCTATATAAATATAATTCACTTCACATCATGGAATGCCACACCTGTGAGGTGGGATGGATTATCTTGGCAAAGAAAAAGTGTTGACTAACACAGATTTAGATAGATTTGTGAACCATATTGGAGAGAAATAGGTCTTTTGTGTAGATAGTAAAAGTTTAGATATTTGAGTTCTACTCATGAAAAACGGGAGCAAAAACAAAAGTGTTGCATTGATGTTTTTGCTCAGTATATGAAAGAAAGTAAGATTGTTTTATAAATATTTACGCCATTCCTCAGTGATTTGCTTTCAAAATGACGGGACTTATGCAGATTCCATACACTGCAAAAAGTCAGTGTTAAAAAAACAACAAAAAATAAATAAAAATAAGGTGTATTTTATTTGAACTAAGCAAAATTATCTGCCAATAGAACAAGAAAATATGGCTGTTATGATCCAATGCCCAGATCATACCATGTTGTAGCTTTGTACCTTTTTGTATCACATTCTGTTGTTTGACTTCCTTATTTCCTGTTTTGCTTTGTCACCATGGTTTCTTATTGTTTCCACCTGCTACCCGCTGTTGACGAACACCTGTTTTTGTTAATCACCGTCCTTATTTAAGCCAACCCTTTTTGTTCATTCTTCCCCGGATCCTAATTTGCTTTCATGCAACAAGTGACGACTACTGACCTATGTTTATACTCGCTACGCCTTATTTATCCCTAGCTCTCATGCTAGTTGTTTTTGTTTTCCCTTTCTGTGCCTTTATGCCAAGTGTAAGTGTTTCTGTTTGTTTCCCTAGCTCCCATGCTAGCGCCTTTTGTTTGCCTTTTCTGCCTAGCACCAGTGTTTTTGTTCTTAGCCTTTTATTATTTAAATACATCTTTATTTCTTACCATACGCTGTGTTCTTGCACGAACGCATCCACGAAGGAACGAATCCGGCATCACTCTACCCAGCAAACGTCACAACGGCTTGTCAAGACTTTCCAAAACAAGAAAAATCAGCTAACCTCAATGAACTCAAAAATCCCTTAAAATACGTATATTCTCACTAATAACAAGTGCACTTTTCTTGGTAGAAAAAAAAGAGAGACCTTTTTGCTCAATATGTTGAAAAATATTCTTAAATTAAAGGCCTACTGAAAGCCACTACTAGCGACCACGCAGTCTGATAGTTTATATATCAATGATGAAATATTAACATTGCAACACATGACAATACGGCCTTTTTAGTTTACTAAATTACAATTTTAAATTTCGCTCGGAATGATGACGTCCCGGGTTGGAGGGGACATATTAGCGCAGCACCATTTGCGGCTAAAAGTCGTCTGTTTTCATCACGCAATTAAACAGTATTCTAGACATCTGTGTTGCTGAATCTTTTGCAATTTGTTCAATTAATAATGGAGAAGTCAAAGTAGAAAGATGGTGGGAAGCTTTTAGCCTTTAGCTACACAAACACACGGTGTTTCCTTGTTTAAAATTCCCGGAGGTGAAGCTTTACTATGGATCAGAGCGGACAAGCGAACATGGATCCCGACCACTTGTCAACCGGCAGGTTTCGGTGAGAAAATTGTGGTAAAAAGTCGGCCTTCCATGCAGCTGCCGTCGACTTCCCTCAGAGACTGGCGTCAAGACACCAGTGGACACACCCCTCCGACTATCAGGTACTATTTAATCTCACTAAAACACTAGCAACACAATAGAAAGAGAAGGGATTTCCCAGAACTATCCTAGTAAATGTGTCTAAAAACATCTGAATCTGTCCCAATGCAATCACCTTTTTTTTTTTTTAACTTTATTATTTATTTATTTTTTTCTAGTCCTTCGCTATCAATATCATCATCCACAAATCTTTCATCCTCGCTCAAATTAATGGGAAAATTGTCGTTTTCTCGGTCCGAATAGCACTTTTTTGTTGGAGGCTCCCATTATAAACAATGGGGCGGTATAGCTCGGTTGGTAGAGTGGCCGTGCCAGCAACTTGAGGGTTGCAGGTTCAATTCCCGCTTCCGCCATCCTAGTCACTGCCGTTGTGTCCTCGGGCAAGACACTTTACCCACCTGCTCCCAGTGCCACCCACACTGGTTTAAATGTAACTTAGATATTGGGTCTCACTATGTAAAGCGCTTTGAGGCCCTTGAGAAAAGCCATCCATCCATCCATCATCTTCCGCTTATCCGAGGTCGGGTCGCGGGGGCAGCAGCCTAAGCAGGGAAGCCCAGACTTCCCTATCTCCAGCCACTTCGTCTAGCTCTTCCCGGGGGATCCCGAGGCGTTCCCAGGCCAGCCGGGAGACATAGTCTTCCCAACGTGTCCTGGGTCTTCCCCGTGGCCTCCTACCAGCTGGACGTGCCCTAAACACCTTCCTAGGGAGGCGTTCGGGTGGCATCCTGACCAGATGCCCGAACCACCTCATCTGGGTCCTCTCGATGTGAAGGAGCAGCGGCTTTACTTTGAGTTCCTCCCGGATGGCAGAGCTTCCCACCCTATCTCTAAGGGAGAGACCCGCCACCCGGCGGAGGAAACTCATTTGGGCCGCTTGTACCCGTGATCTTGTCCTTTCGGTCATGACCCAAAGCTCATGACCATAGGTGAGGATGGGAACGTAGATCGACCGGTAAATTGAGAGCTTTGCCTTCCGGCTCAGCTCCTTCTTCACCACAACGGATCGGTACAACGTCCGCATTACTGAAGACGCCGCACCGATCCGCCTGTCGATCTCACGATCCACTCTTCCCCCACTCGTGAACAAGACTCCTAGGTACTTGAACTCCTCCACTTGGGGCAGGGTCTCCTCCCCAACCCGGAGATGGCACTCCGAGAACCACTAGAGAAAAGCGCTATATAAAATATAATTCACATAATTCACAATGTGAGGACGTGAGGAGCCCTCACCCTTGTGACGTCATCGTCTGCTACTTCCGGTACAGGCAAGGCCTTTTTATCAGCACCAAAAGTTGCAAACTTTATCGTCGATGTTCTCTACTAAATCCTTTCAGCAAAAATATGGCAATATCGCGAAATGATCAAGTATGACACATAGAATGGACCTGCTATCCTCGTTTAAATAAGAACATCTCATTTCAGTAGGCCTTTAAGTAAATTACACTAGAAGAAATGCTACATGATGTCCTAACCTTTTTAAACATGTTGTTTAATTATATGGGAATGTGAATGATGTCATCTTCAACTGTCCATAGGCGTACATCAAGCTGGAAAAGTACCAGGAGGCCATCAGTGATTGTGAATGGGCCCTGAAGGTAAGGTTCAGCTGGATGTTATGTTCTGCCATTTGCAGGGTCATTTGTCATAACACCATCCAAGGCGCCTTTTTTTTTGTTATCCCCTAAGCTTTTGAGGAAATAGGTAGGAGGACTGGCGGGGGATGGGTTTGTGCAGCAAAGCACTCATACAGAAAACACTTAGGAGACACACTATAGCACCAACACATGCTCTCTCACACCAGCCTAAATGCTGGCTTTGGAATAAATATAGGGACACAACAAATGAAGTCAATTCACCCAGAAGGACTTTGGTGAGGTTAGCGGTCACTCATGTTACACCTGAGAGAGGGCTCAAAATATCAACTGTCTTTTATACACTGCAAAAAGTCAGTGTGCAAAAACAAGACAACAAATACAGAAATTAGGGCTATTTTACTTGAATAAGCAACATTTTCTGCCAATAGAACAAGAAAATTTGGCTTGTCAAGACTTTCCAAAACAAGTGAAATTAGCTAACCTCAATGAACCCAAAAATACCTTAACCTTCGTCTTATGTTTTGACCCGTTAGTGTTGAGTTTATATTTATGTTCTGTTTCATTTCTTTCAAACAAGCCGTTTGGAATTTGCCCGACTTGTGACGTCTTTCCAATTGGTGACGTCAGTGGATATCTCCATATGTGGTGAAGTTGTACGCAAATAGCTTTACGCGAGTCTGCCGTTGTAGTCCGACATAGTCAATAAGCTCCTTATTTTTCTGTATCCTCTTTTTGTGGGGCAGACTGGCTCATACATGCACATGCATCCTTTGCTGTTGCCATTTCTAGTACAAAGTAGTGTACAGGTATAGTTTGAACTTATATCTGTCAGTAAACCTAATATTAAAGCGCTAAACACTACACCATGAAAGACAGGAAGACGATGCAGTGTAAGTGGAGTCACGTAAATAAGACCGCCCACATAGGAGCAATGGCAATCTCGAACAAACAGAAGCTGAAGTCCTAGAGAAGATTCTTCAGTCTTCCTTATGCGCAAAAATTATGACCAAAGTGGTAAAGCTGTATTTTCTTTTGTAGTTTAAAGGCTTACTGAAAGCCACTACTAGCGACCACGCAGTCTGATAGTTTATATATCAATGATGAAATATTGACATTGCAACACAAGTTTACTAAATTGCAATTTTAAATTTCCCGCGGAGTTTCTTGTTGAAAACGTCGCGGAATGATGACGCGTGTGCGTGACGTCACGGACTGTAGAAGAAATATTAGTGCAGCACTATTTGCGGCTAAAAGTCGTCTCTTTTCATCGCACAATTAAACAGTTTTTAAATGCATAAAATAACCACATAAATTATTTTTTTTTGCATCAAGGGTTTTTGACTTTGTCAGGAACCTCTATTTCAACAAAACAAAACATTTTTTGGGTTTTTTCACTAAATTATAAAATGCTCCGGATGAAATTATTACCTTGGTGTTGTTAGGGTCGGTTTCGACCCAGTTATAAAAATAAGACTATAAAACAATAAGTAGAGCCAAAACTGAACACACTGACAGCCAGCTTCTCTCCCAATCGTGAGCTTTATGAGATTCTCATTTTTTTACCTTGTTATCCAGTACAACAACAAACAAAGACGGGCATGTCCAGATATGTGAGGTCAATTCAGTCTCAAAATTATTAAAATGAAAAAATAAAGTAAACAAATAAGAGATAAGATAACATATATGTTCCAATACCCCTCAGTAATTGTCCGGTAACACAACAGCCTTTTATTTATTTATACGATTCTTATAAAGTTAATTTTACCATTTTTTAAATTGAAATTGAGGGGTATAATAGCAAAAATAAAGGCCCAATGGCCCACACCAAAAATATTAAAACCAATATTTTCATGGATAAGGAAAGGTAACCTAGAGATGAGAAACACATTGGATGATAGATAATCGTTTTTAGTGTATTTTACAGCTGATTTAAGACATGGGTCAAAACCGACCCGTTAACATAAGAGATGGCAACAGAAATGTAACACGAGAGGAAAGTTAAAATAAGTATATTTTCATTAATAACAAGTGCACAAAATAGAGCTTTTTGGTCAGAAATAATCTTAAATAAGTAAATGCTAGTTTCATTATCTTGACATAATGACATGCGCATGGCATCATGATTTTTTTTTTTCATGCTTGAAGAAATTATTACTTTAAAAAAGCAGTTTTATACTTCCTTGTTATACCCTGCAAAAAGGGTGCATAGAATGAATTGCACTGCAAAACGTCAGTGTTAAAAAACAACACAAAATAATACAAAAATGAGGGGTATTTTACTTGAACTAAGCAAAATTTTCTGCCAATAGAACAAGAACATTTGGCTTGTCAAGACTTTCCAAAACAAGTAAAATAAGCTAACCTCAATGAACCCAAAAATACCTTAAAATAATAACTGTACTACCATAAGAGTACGCATTTTCTATTGTTTCATTGAAAATAAAATAGCAAAGTCCATTTGGGGCGGTATAGCTCGGTTGGTAGAGTGGCCGTGCCAGCAACTTGAGAGTTGCAGGTTCCATTCCCGCTTCCGCCATCCTAGTCACTGCCGTTGTGTCCTCGGGCAAGACACTTTACCCACCTGCTCCCGGTGCCACCCACACTGGTTTAAATGTAACTTAGATATTGGGTTTCACTATGTAAAGCGCTTTGAGTCACTAGAGAAAAGCGCTATATAAATATAATTCACTTCACTTCACTTCACATTTGGCTGTCATTTCTTTTATTATGAGACACAATTGTGTCAAAGTCATGATTTTTTTTTTACATGCTTAAAATAAGAAATTATTACTTTAAAAAAGTAGTTTTATACTTGTGAGTGTTGACGACACAGCTTTGCAACAGTTGATATTCTAGTTTCAAGCATGTTTTACTCAATATAGGTCATCAAATCTCAGCAACAAGTTGTAATATCTTACTGAGATCACTTAGGACCAAAACACTTAAAACAAGTAAAACACTCAAACATAAAATCTTATGTATGGCCGCGCAAGTCCCGGGATGCCCAAAATGTCTATAACACACCCAGCCGAGTCCCACGGGGAAGGGGGATAAAAGTTGGAAAAGTCAGAAAAAGTCCCAAAAATGTTCAAAATACCTACCCAGGTTCGAGTCCCACAAGTGCCGCCGCTGGCCGGGATGCCTAAAATGTCCAAAACGCTACCCAGCAAAGTTCCACAGGAAAGCTGGGAGAAAAGTGAGAAAAGTCGGTAAAATTTTCAAAAATCCCACCTGGGTTCCAGTTCTTAAGACTTGTGGAAATGGAACTCAAACTCGAACCCCTTGTGGGACTCGAACGTGGGTAGGTATTTAAAACATTTTCGGGACTTTTGCCGACTATTCCAACTTTTATCCCCACTCCCCGTGGGACTCGGCTGGGTGTTTTATGGACATTTTGGGCATCCCGGGACTTGTGGGACTCGAACCTGGGTAGGTATTTTGAACATTTTTGGGGACCTTTGCTGACTTTCTTACTTTTCTCCCCCACTTCCCTTGGGACTTTGCTGGGTGCGTTTTGGACATTTTTTGTATCGCGGGACTTTTGCAGCCAGCGGCGGGAACCCGGGGAGGTATTTTGGACACAATTTGTCATGATCCGCTACCCGGATCATAGATTTTTGAGGATTTTGAGTTTGTTTGTGCACTTCCTGGTTTGTTCTGTCTCCATGGTTTCATATTAGTTCCACCTGTTACTTGTTTCCTGACGCGCACCTGTTGGTCATTTCGTTCCGTATTCAAGCCTGCCTTTTCCGTTCACTCGTCCTCTCCTCGTAGTTTTGTTTACATACAGTTTGTGTTTCACAAGTGACGACTCGGCTTTCTATTTCTGGACTCGCTAGCTTCTGTGCTTAGCCGTTTGTGTTTCCTAGCTCACATGCTAGCGCTTTGTTTTGTCTTTTGTGCCAAGTGCAAGTTGTTTCTGTTTTTAGTCTGTTTTTAGTTTTAATAAACCGATATTTCTTACCTTTACGCTGTGTCCGTGCCCGATCTGCACCCTGAAAGAGCGCCACCCGCACCACGATGCCAGCCAAGCGTCATACAATTGGGATTCTTGACCATTTTAGACGCCTTTTCCCTTCTTCTTCCCCGCCTTCCTGTGCACCATTGCTGGGTGTGTTTTGGACATTTGGACAAAAAAATTTCAAGCATGTTTTACTCAATATAGGTCATAACATCTCAGCTAGAAGCTGTAATATCTTACTGAAATCACTTAGGACCAAAACCCTTAAAACAAGTAAAACACTCTTAACATAAAATCTGCGTAGTCAGAAGAATCATAAGACAGAAAATAAGCAAATATCACCCTTCTTTGAGATATTTCTAATCTCAAGTTCCTCCCTACATACACACAATTTCCTATTTCTCAAAGGTTGTGTCATTTTGGCCAATGTCCTGCACTAAAAGGATATTTCTAATATTTGCCATTGTATTTTGCAAAGTATGTGTGCACTTGCTAGCATGGTTATTTTCCTTTTTTCTTTCTCAGTGTAATGATAAATGCACAAAATCCTACCTCCACATGGGAAAAGCATATCTGGCACTGAAGAAATATAACGACGTAAGTATGATTACCGCTCATTATATCTTAATTCAGGTACAGCACCATCGGCATCTCATCTAATTAACACCTACTTTCGTGATATTTCCATGCCTGTGGTACAGAAACGACTTAATACGATTTTAAAATCTATGCATGGTAAGCTGCATCCACATGAAAGTACTTTTTTTTCCCCCCCTCCATGTGAATATTCCTTGGATCTTTTCTGTCATCCGTAAAAGACGGGGGTGGGCGGCGGCTCCCGCTTATTGCGTTGATCCATATTTCTGTAACATATTTATGAAGGGACTCTAGTAACTGGAGCAGCATGTTCTTCGAACGAAGAGGTTGCTTGAATTAATATTATGCAGGGAAAGTGAGAGGTGAAGAATGAGTCTTACAGGAAAACATTGTTTTTTTTCCCATAACTGCTACATTTTTCTGCACTGTGCATGTGTGCAATATGACAAGATTTGATACGGTGGTACACCGTGCGATAACAATTCAGTGAGTGTGGCTGTACAATGAAAAATCATATTGATTTCAATCAATCAATGTTTACTTATATAGCCCTAAATCACTAGTGTCTCAAAGGGCTGCACAAACCACTACGACATCCTCGGTAGGCCCACATAAGGGCAAGGAAAAACTCACACCCAGTGGGACGTCGGTGACAATGATGACTATGAGAAACCTTGGAGAGGAGGAAAGCAATGGATGTCGAGCGGGTCTAACATGATACTGTGAAAGTTCAATCCATAATGTATCCAACACAGTCGCGAGAGTCCAGTCCAAAGCGGATCCAACACAGTCGGGAGAGTCCCGTTCACAGCGGAGCCAGCAGGAAACCATCCCAAGCGGAGGCGGATCAGCAGCGCAGAGATGTCCCCAGCCGATACACAGGCAAGCAGTACATGGCCACCGGATCGGACCGGACCCCCTCCACAAGGGAGAGTGGGACATAGAAGAAATAGAAAAGAAACGGCAGATCAACTGGTCTAAAAAGGGAGTCTACTGAGGTGGCATCTCGGACTTTTACCGGGAGGGCATTCCAGAGTACTGGAGCCCGAAATGAAAACGCTCTATAGCCCGCAGACTTTTTTTGGGCTTTGGGAATCACTAATAAGCCGGAGTCCTTTGCAGGCAGATTTCTTGCCGGGACATATGGTACAATACAATCGGCAAGATAGGATGGAGCTAGACCGTGTAGTATTTTATACGTAAGTAGTAAAACCTTAAAGTCACATCTTAAGTGCACAGGAAGCCAGTGCAGGTGAGCCAGTATAGGTATATATGTATGTATATATGTATATAAAGGTATATACAGTACAGGTATATATGTATGTATATATGTATATAAAGGTATATACAGTATAGGTATATATGTATGTATATATGTATATAAAGGTATATACAGTATAGGTATATATGTATGTATATATGTATATAAAGGTATATACAGTACAGGCGTAATGTGATCAAACTTTCTTGTTCTTGTCAAAAGTCTAGCAGCCGCATTTTGTACCAACTGTAATCTTTTAATGCTAGACATGGGAGCATTAGAGGAAATGTGTGAAATGACTTATGAACTAAGTACCAACCTTTAATTTTTTTTATTTTTTACCTCAGAGCAGAACGTGCTTTGAAAAGATGTCCCTACTTGAACCACGGATGGAGAAGCTGGCGAAAGGTACCAAACACATCAATAAATTCACTCAATTCATAAGGTACCTTAGCAGATTTTATAAAGCTTTATGGCTTTGTGATAAAAAAACCCTGGGATCTCAGGTACTAAAGTCAGTGCCACCTCATGAGTCTCATGTGCTGGTATGGCAAAGTTCCTAGAATGAAGTATTCCAATCCAGTTCTGCAGGGGTTGGTAAAGTGCATTAGGAAGCGAGTACTAATTAGACTTAGACAAACTTTAATGATCCACAAGGGAATTGTTCCATACAGTAGCTCAGTTATAATGATGGAAAGTGTAAGGACAATGCAGGTATAAATAGACTAAATATAGCGATGTACAAACCCCATTTCCATATGAGTTGGGAAATTGTGTTAGATGTAAATATAAACGGGATACAATGATTTGCAAATCCTTTTCAACCCATATTCAGTTGAATATGCGACAAAGACAACATATTTGATGTTCAAACTGATAAACATTTTTTTTTCTGAAAATAATCATTAACTTTAGAATTTGATGCCAGCAACACGTGACAAAGAAGTTGGGAAAGGTGGCAATAAATACTGATAAAGTTGAGGAATGCTCATCAAACACTTATTTGGAACATCCCACAGGTGTGCAGGCTAATTGGGAACAGGTGGGTGCCATGATTGGGTATAAAAACAGCTTCCCAAAAAATGCTCAGTCTTTCACAAGAAAGGATGGGGCGAGGTACACCCCTTTGTCCACAACTGCGTGAGCAAATAGTCAAACAGTTTAAGAACAACATTTCTCAAAGTGCAATTGCAAGAAATTTAGGGATTTCAACATCTACGCTCCATAATATCATCAAAAGGTTCAGAGAATCTGGAGAAATCACTCCACGTAAGTGGCATGGCCGGTAACCAACATCGAATGACCGTGACCTTTGAGCGCTCAGACGGCACTGTATCAAAAGCCGAAATCAATCTCTAAAGGATATCACCACATGGGCTCAAGAACACTTCAGAAAACCACTGTCACTAAATACAGTTGGTCGCTACATCTGTAAGTGCAAGTTAATGCTCTACTATGCAAGGCGAAAGCCATTTATCAACAACATCCAGAAATGCCGCCGGCTTCTCTGGGCCCGAGATCATCTAAGATGGACTGATGCAAAGTGGAAAAGTGTTCTGTGGTCTGACGAGTCCACATTTCAAATAGTTTTTGGAAATATTCGACATCGTGTCATCCGGACCAAATGGAAAGCGAACCATCCAGACTGTTATCGACGCAAAGTTCAAAAGCCAGCATCTGTGATGGTATGGGGGTGCATTAGTGCCCAAGGCATGGGTAACTTACACATCTGTGAAGGCACCAGTAATGCTGAAAGGTACATACAGGTTTTGTAACAACATATGCTGCCGTCTTTTTCATGGACGCCCCTGCTTATTTCAGCAAGACAATGCCAAGCCACAGTCAGCACATGTTACAACAGCGTGGCTTGGTAAAAATAGAGTGCAGGTACTTTACTGGCCAGCCTGCAGTCCAGACCTGTCTCCCATCGAAAATGTGTGGCGCATTATGAAGCGTAAAATACGACAGTAGAGACCCCGGACTGTTGAACGACTGAAGCTCTACATAAAACAAAAATGGGAAATAATTCTACTTTCAAAGCTTCAACAATTAGTTTCCTCAGTTCCCAAACGTTTATTGAGTGTTGTTAAAAGAAAAGGTGATGTAACACAGTGGTGAACATGCCCTTTCCCAACTACTTTGGCACGTGTTGCAGCCATGAAATTCTAAGTTAATTTTTATTTGAAAAAAGAATTAAGTTTATGAGTTTGAACATCAAATATCTTGTCTTTGTAGTGCATTCAACTGAATATGGATTGAAAAGGATTTTACATCTAACACAATTTCCCAACTCATATGGAAACAGGGTTTGTACATTATTTTGATTCCGAGTTAGAACCAAATGCAATCTTTCTGCATGAAGATGCAGCGTTTCAGGACAATGTGTTTCTGTTCCAAATACAGAGTATCTCACCAAGGTGGAGCTGGATGAGAGAAAGGAGAGTCAAGAAATGAACGCGAGACAAGACTTTGACAACGGAGTGGAGAAGGCCAAGCTGATCCCTCAACTTCTGGAGAAGCTGTCGACACCTGGGCAGATGCCGCTCTACTACTGCGGAGTACTGGAGATTCTGTGCCAAGCTGCGAATGACTGTGAGTGTTCTATTTAAAGCAGAGGCGTCAGCTGGTCTTTCAAGGAGGGGAAGCTCATTTCCAGCTACTCTCTTAGCATGATTACAGTTTCCAATACCTATATACTGTATATAATGATTATATAAAAATTATAAACCTCCGGGTACGCCGGTTTCCTCCCACTTCCAAAGACATGCACCTGGGGATAGGTTGATTGGCAACACTAAATGGTCCCTAGTGTGTGAATGTGAGTGTGAATGTTGTCTGTCTATCTGTGTTGGCCCTGTGATGAGGTGGCGACTTGTCCAGGGTGTACACGGCCTTCTGCCCGATTGTAGCTGAGATAGGCGCCAGCGCCCCCCGCGACCCCAAAAGGGAGTAAGCGGTCGAAAATGGTTATATAAAAAGATGTTAGATTTTACAATGACCAACAATAAAATACAGTAGCGCATTAGACCTAAGTATTTATTAAAAACAAGGCATACGTTTTTATTTTGAACAATAATATAATGCAGCTGAGATAGACTCCAGCACCCCCCGCGACTCACAAAAAGGGACAAGCGGTATGAAATGGATGGATTTTCTATTTTTGACCACTGTAATGCCACACACACACACTGCAAAAAGTCAGTGTCCACACACAAGAAAAAAAATATACAAAAATGTAGGGTATTTTTTTTTTAATTAAGCAAAATTATCTGCCAATAGAACAATAACATTTGGCTTGTCAAGACTTTCCAAAACAAGTAAAATTACCTAACCTCAATGAACCCCGAAATACCTTAAAATAAGTATATTCTCACTAATAACAAGTGTACTATTACAAACCCCGTTTCCATATGAGTTGGGAAATTGTGTTAGATGTAAATATAAACAGAATACAATGATTTACAAATCATTTTCAACCCATATTCAGTTGAATATGCTACAAAGACAACATATTTGATGTTCAAACTGAAAAACATTTTTTTTTTGCAAATAATCATTAACTTTAGAATTTGATGCCAGCAACACGTGACAAAGAAGTTGGGAAAAGTGGCAATAAATACTGATAAAGTTGAGGAATGCTCATCAGACACTTATTTGGAACATCCCACAGGTGTGCAGGCTAATTGGGAACAGGTGGGTGCCATGATTGGCTATAAAAGCAGCTTCCCAAAAAATGCTCAGTCTTTCACAAGAAAGGATGGGGCGAGGTACACCCCTTTGTCCACAACTGCGTGAGCAAATAGTCAAACAGTTTAAGAACAACATTTCTCAAAGTGCAATTGCAAGAAATTTAGGGATTTCAACATCTACGCTCCATATTATCATCAAAAGGTTCAGAGAATCTGGAGAAATCACTCCACGTAAGCGGCATGGCCGGAAACCAACATTGAATGACCGTGACCTTCCATCCCTCAGACGGCACTGTATCAAAAACCGACATCAATCTCTAAAGGATATCTCCACATGGGCTCAGGAACACTTCAGAAAACCACTGTCACTAAAAACAGTTTGTCGCTACATCTGTAAGTGCAAGTTGAAGCTCTAGTATGCAAAGCGAAAGCCATTTATCAACAACATCCATAAATGCCGCCGGCTTCTCTGGGCACGAGATCATCTAAGATGGACTGAAGCAAAGTGGAAAAGTGTTCTGTGGTCTGACGAGTCCGCATTTCAAATTGTTTTTGGAAATATTCGACATTGTGTTTTCCAGACCAAAGGCGAAGCGAACCATCCAGACTGTTATTGACGCAAAGTTGAAAAGCCAGCATCTGTGATGGTATGGGGGTGCATTATTGCCCAAGGCATGGGTAACTTACACATCTGTGAAGGCACCATTAATGCTGAAAGGTACATACAGGTTTTGGAGCGACATATGCAGCCATCTAAGCGCCGTCTTTTTCATGGACGCCCCTGCTTATTTCAGCAAGACAATGCCAAGCCACATTCAGCACGTGTTACAACAGCGTGGCTTCGTAAAAAACGAGTGCGGGTACTTTCCTGGCCCGCCTGCAGTCCAGACCTGTCTCCCATCAAAATGTGTGGCGCATTATGAAGCGTAAAATACGACAGTGGAGACCCCGGACTGTTGAACGACTGAAGCTCTACATAAAATAAGAATGGGAAATAATTCTACTTTCAAAGCTTCAACAATTAGTTTCCTCAGTTCCCAAACGTTTATTGAGTGTTGTTAAAAGAAAAGGTGATGTAACACAGTGGTGAACATGCCCTTTCCCAACTACTTTGGGACGTGTTGCAGCCATGAAATTCTAAGTTAATTCTTATTTGCAAAAAAAAAAAGTTTGAACATCAAATATCTTGTCTGTGTAGTGCATTCAACTGAGTATGGGTTGAAAAGGATTTGCCAATCATTGTATTCCGTTTATTTTTACACCTAACACAATTTTCCAACTCATATGGAAACGGGGTTTGTACTGTACTGTGCAATCTACTAATAAAAGTTTCAATCAATCAATCCCAAACTCAAAGCAAGAAATAACATACAAGGGCAGAGGAGGCAACATCTGCTGCTTTTAGCGAGAAGGCAGAGAGGGCTGGCATTGTGTGATGATACGTGACAAAATTATGCTTTCCTTAAGCCATCCAAGTAGCAATTTAATGAAACATCTGTGATAGCAGGTGTCAATGCCATCACCTGATTGACATCCCTGCATGCCACCCCTGTCGCTCCCCGAGTGGGCGAGAGGGAGCAATGAATGGTAATACCTGTTCGTCGACTCTGTAAATTTATGACAACCTAGATCCAGGTCCTGGAGATAGACCGGAGTCCTCGGAGCATGGCGACCATTATTGCTGCTCATATGTGATTCAGGGCAACAACAGTCAGCTTCGGTCAGAAGGTTTTCCATACTGGAGAAGCTCTTCAATGCAACACAAGACATGTGGAAGACATGTGTAGTGTGGTTAAATGGACATATTACTACTGTAAGGATGGACATTTAATTTCATTTAATTTCCTCAATTGGCAATGGGGAGTATTGGTATTATTGGTTTTGTTTATTGGTAAGAAGTGGATGGGGGAATCGAACTGTGGTAAAATAAGATGCATATTAAAGGTTGATGCTGTATATATGAATGTATATTATAATATTTTAGGTCAGTTGTTGGGCCAGCGTATGCACTGATTTATGACAGTGATGGGCGAGCTACCGAGAAAATCGAGTAAAATAAGATTCTGCAAACCCCGTTTCCGTATGAGTTGCGAAATTGTGTTAGATGTAAATATAAACGGAATACAATGATTTGCAAATACTATTCAAACCATATTCAGTCGAATATTCTACAAAGACAACATATTTGATGTTCAAACTCATAAACTTTATTTTTTATTGCAAATAATAATCACCTTAGAATTTCATGGCTGCAACATCTGCCAAAGTAGTTGGGAAAGGGCATGTTCACCACTGTGTTACATCACCTTTTCTTTTTACAACACTCAATAAACGTTTGGGAACTGAGGAAACTAATTGTGGAAGTTTTGAAGGTGGAATTATTTCTCATTCTTGTTTTATGTAGAGCTTCAGTCCTTCAACAGTCCGGGGTCTCTGCTGTCGTATTTTACTGTCCCACACATTTTCGATGGGAGACTGGTCTGGACTGCAGGCGGGCCAGGAAAGTACCCACACTCTTTTACTACGAAACCACGCTGTTGTAACACGTGGCTTGGCATTGTCTTGCTGAAATAAGCAGGGGCGTCCATGATAACATTGCTTGGATGACAACATGTGTTTTTCCAAAACCTGTATGGACCATTCAGCATTAATGGTGCCTTCACGGATGTGTAAGTTACCCATGCCTCCGGCACTAATGCACCCCATACCATCACAGATGATGGCTTTTGAACTTTGCGCCTAGAACAATCCCGATGGTTATTTTCCTCTTTGTTCTGGAGGACACCACGTCCACAGTTTCCAAATATAATTTGAAATGTGGATTCGTCAGACCACAGGACACCTTTTAGCTTTGCATCAGTCCATCTTAGGTGAGCTCGGGCCCAGCCAAGCCGGCGGCGTTTCAGGGTGTTGTTGATAAATGGGTTTTGCTTTGCATAATAGAGTTTTAACTTGCACTTACAGATGTAGCGACCAACTGTATTTACTGACAGTGGTTTTCTGAAGTGTTCCTGAGCCCATGTGGTGATATCCTTTACACACTGATGTCAAGTTTTTGATGCAGTACCGTCCCTAATATCATCGCTTACGTGCAGTGATTTCTCCAGATTCTCTGAAGCTTTTGATGATTTTACGGACCGTAGAGGGTAAAATCCCTAAATTCCTTGCAATAGTTCGTTGAGAAATGTTGTTCTAAAACTGTTCGACAATTTGCTTACAAAGTGGTGACCCTCACTCCATCTTTGTTTGTGAATTACTTAGCATTTCATGGAAGCTGCTTTTATACCCAATCATGGCACCCACCTGTTCCCAATTAGCCTGCACACCTGTGGGATGTTCCAAATAAGTGTTTGATGAGCATTCCTCAACTTTATCAGTATTTATTGCCACCTTTCCCAACTTCTTTGTCACATGTTGCTGGCATTAAATTAATAAGTTAATGATTATTTGCACAAAAAAAAAAATGTTTATCAGTTTGAATATCAAATATGTTGTCTTTGTAGCATATTCAACTGAATATGGGTTGAAAATGATTTGCAAATCATTGTATTCCGTTTATATTTACATCTAACACAATTTCTCAACTCATATGGAAACAGGGTTTGTAGTTACTCCAGATTAAATATAGCTAAACTATGGGGGAAGCTATCTCCAGGGAGTAGTTGCAAGCTATACCTGCTCCGAGTGTCCGCTCTGAGATCGGTAGGTCGTGAGTTCAAACCTGGCCAATCATACCAAAGAATATAAAAATGGAACCTATTACCTCCCTGCTTCTATTGATAATGCTGTACATTATCATTACATTACTTCCTAAAACTCCAAAGACATGCACCTGGGGATAGGTTGATTGGCAACACTAAATGGTCCCTAGTGTGTGAATGTTGTCTGTCTATCTGTGTTGGCCCTGCGATGAGGTGGCGACTTGTCCAGGGTGTACACCGCCTTCCGCCGGATTGTAGCTGAGATAGGGACCAGTGCCCCCCGTGACCCCAAAGGGAATAAACGGTAGAAAATGGATTGATGGATAGGTGTGTTTGTTGTCTGTCTATCTGTGTTGGGCCTGCGATGAGGTGGCGACTTGTCCGGGGTGTACACCGCCTTCCTACCCCTTAAAAGGAAAAGCGTTAGAAAAGGGATGGATGGGTTACTTCATAAAACTACTATAATTATTAATAGTACATTCAATCAATCAATCAATGTTTACTTATATAGCCCTAAATCACTAGTGTCTCAAAGGGCTGCACAAACCACTACGACATCCTCGGTAGGCCCACATAAGGGCAAGGAAAAACTCACACCCAGTGGGACGTCGGTGACAATGATGACTATGAGAACCTTGGAGAGGAGGAAAGCAATGGATGTCGAGCGGGTCTAACATGATACTGTGAAAGTTCAATCCATAATGGATCCAACACAGTCGCGAGAGTCCAGTCCAAAGCGGATCCAACACAGCAGCGAGAGTCCCGTTCACAGCGGAGCCAGCGGGAAACCATCCCAAGCGGAGGCGGATCAGCAGCGCAGAGATGTCCCCAGCCGATACACAGGCGAGCAGTACATGGCCACCGGATCGGACCGGACCCCCTCCACAAGGGAGAGTGGGACATAGGAGAAAAATAAAAGAAACGGCAGATCAACTGGTCTAAAAAGGGAGTCTATTTAAAGGCTAGAGTATACAAATGAGTTTTAAGGTGAGACTTAAATGCTTCTACTGAGGTGGCATCTCGAACTGTTACCGGGAGGGCATTCCAGAGTACTGGAGCCCGAAATGAAAACGCTCTGTAGCCCGCAGACTTTTTTTGGGCTTTGGGAATCACTAATAAGCCGGAGTCCTTTGAAGGCAGATTTCTTGCCGGGACATATGGTACAATACAATCGTCAAGATAGGATGGAGCTAGACCGTGTAGTATTTTATACGTAAGTAGTAAAACCTTAAAGTCACATCTTAAGTGCACAGGAAGCCAGTGCAGGTGAGCCAGTACAGGTATACATGTATGTATATAAAGATATATACAGTACAGGTGTAATGTGATCAAACTTTCTTGTTCTTGTCAAAAGTCTAGCAGCCGCATTTTGTACCAACTGTAATCTTTTAATGCTAGACCCGAAAATAATACGTTACAGTAATCGAGACGAGACGTAACAAACGCATGGATAATGATCTCAGCGTCTTTAGTGGACAGAATGGAGCGAATTTTTGCGATATTGCGGAGATGAAAGAAGGCCGTTTTAGTAACGCTTTTAATGTGTGCCTCAAAGGAGAGAGTTGGGTCAAAGATAACACCCAGATTCTTTACCGTGTTGCCTTGTTTAATTGTTTGGTTGTCTAATGTTAGAGTTGTATTATTAAATAGAGGTCGGTGTCTAGCAGGACCGATAATCAGCATTCTATTGTATTGGTTTTTTTTGACAATAGTACTTATCAAAAAGTTTGTTTTTATTATTAAAAGGCACACTGCAAAAAGTCAATGTTCAAAAACAAGAAACAAAAATACAAAAAAGAGTTGTTTTTTATTTGAATTAAGCAAAATAATCTGCCAATGGAACAAGAACATTTGGCATGTCAAGACTTTCCAAAACAAGTAAAATGAGCTAACCTCAATGAACCCAAAAATACCTTAAAATAAGTATATTCTCACTAATAACAACTGTAATACTATATGAGTATGTATTTTTAATTGTTTAATTGAAAATACAACTGCTTTGATTTGAGACACAATTGTGTCAAAGTCATGACTTTATTTCATGCTTGAAATAAGAAATTATTACGTTAAAAAAAGTAATTTTATACTTGTGAGTGTTGATGACACACTTTTGCAACAGTTGATATTTTAGTTTCAAGCATGTTTTACTCAATATAGGTCATCAAATCTCAGCAACAAGCTGTAATATCTTACTGAGATCACTTAGGACCAAAACACTTAAAACAAGTAAAACACTAATATAAAATTTGCTTAGTGAGAATAATTATCTTATCAGACAGAAAATAAGCAAATATCACCCTTATTTCAGATATTTAATCTTACTTAGATCTCAGTTTTTGCATTGCATGTTACATGTTAAAATTAAGTAGTTTTGGAGGTGGGGTCAAGCACTACTTAAATGGATTTCAATCATTTTATTGGTACATGTTGATTTGAGATACAATTGTTTTGAGTTAAGAGCTCTGTCATAGACCCAACTAAGCTTGTTAGTTGAGGTGCACTGCCTCTCAATTTGACGCATTAAAGACCTACTGAAAGCCACTACTAGCGACCACGCAGTCTGATAGTTTATATATCAATGATGAAATATTAACATTGCAACACATGCCAATACGGCCTTTTTAGTTTACTAAATTGCAATTTTAAATTTCCCGCTGAAGTATCCGGCTGAAACGTCTCGGTATGATGACGCGTGCGCGTGACGTCACGGATTGTCGTGGACATTTTGTTTAGGCATCGTTCCCAGCTATTAACTCGTCTGTTTTCATCGCGAAATTCCACAGTATTCTGGACATCTGTGTTGCTGAATCTATTGCAATTTGTTCAATGGACAATGGAGACATCAAAGAAGAAAGCAGTAGGTGGGAAGCGGTGCATTGCGGCCGCCTTTAGCAACACAAACACAGCCGGTGTTTCATTGTTTACATTCCCGAAAGATGACGGTGAAGCTTTACTATGGAACAGAGCGGTCAAGCGATCACGGTTGGATTGGACCACACACACAAAGTACAGTGTGTTATGCAAGTGTAAGATCGTGTTTAGAAGAGGGTCCCTTGCAAAGGGCAGAGATGGGCATCGCCACCACCCGTCGACTGGTGCTGAAGGAAAGTGCGGGGCTGACCTTCAGGTTGTACAGGTACGACCATATCTGGAATGCCCTCCCGGTAACAGTTCGAGATGCTACCTCAGTAGAAGCATTTAAGTCTCACCTTAAAACTCATCTGTATACTCTAGCCTTTAAATAGACCTCCTTTTTAGACCAGTTGATCTGCCGCTTCTCTTCTTTTCTTTCTCCTATGTCCCCCCCTCCCTTGTGGAGGGGGTCCGGTCCGATTGACCATGGATGAAGTACTGGCTGTCCAGAGTCGAGACCCAGGATGGACCGCTCGTCGGTACCCAGGATGGACCGCTCGCCTGTATCGGTTGGGGACGTCTCTACGCTGCTGATCCGCTTGAGATGGTTTCCTGTGGACGGGACTCTCGCTGCTGTCTTGGATCCGCTTGAACTGAACTCTCGCGGCTGTGTTGGAGCCACTATGGATTGAACTTTCACAGTATCATGTTAGACCCGCTCGACATCCATTGCTTTCGGTCCCCTAGAGGGGGGGGGTTGCCCACATCTGAGGTCCTCTCCAAGGTTTCTCATAGTCAGCATTGTCACTGGCGTCCCACTGGATGTGAATTCTCCCTGCCCACTGGGTGTGAGTTTTCCTTGCCCTTTTGTGGGTTCGTCCGAGGATGTTGTAGTCGTAATGATTTGTGCAGTCCTTTGAGACATTTGTGATTTGGGGCTATATAAATAAACATTGATTGATTGATTGATATAATCTCACTAAAACACTAGTAACACAATAAGCAGATAAGGGATTTTCCAGAATTATCCTAGTAAATTTGTCTAATAACATCTGAATCGCTCCCACTGCCTTCGTCTTTTTTTTTCTCTCTAGTCCTTCACTCTCACTTTCCTCATCAACAAATCTTTCATCCTCGCTCAAATTAATGGGGAAATCGTTGCTTTCTCGGTCCGAATCGCTCTCGCTGCGGGTGGCCATGATTGTAAACAATGTTCAGATGTGAGGAGCTCCACAACCCGTGACGTCACGCGCACATCGTCTGCTACTTCCGGTACAGGCAAGGCTTTTTTATTAGCGGCCAAAAGTTGCGAACTTTATCGTCGATGTTCTCTACTAAATCCTTTCAGCAAAAATATGGCAATATCGCAAAATGTTAAAGTATGACACATAGAATGGACCTGCTATCCCCGTTTAAATAAGAAAATCTCATTTCAGTAGGCCTTTAATGTTTGTCTCAGTCTGAGTCGAAGTTTAATGCACTGCAAGCTCCCCAAATATTAAAATTATAAACAAAAAAACGGGGGTTTGTCATCGGGCGAAAAATGGATAGTTTGTCGTCTAATTAAAAGAAGTAATTTACCCAACAACCTTCAGGCTGCATTTTCTCCTTGTACACATGTCGCTGCAACCGCCCTTAGAAGTGTGACACAACAATTGACTTTGAAAGTGTTCACCAACTCTTTTATAGCCTTATTGCCCGAAAGGCAGACATTACCGTTTGCATGTAATCCATCACTGTCCTCGCCTCCTATATTTATTATTTAGTTTTATTTCAGAAAAATGGTCATTTTTGACACACACACACACACACCACACACACACACACACACACACACACACACACACACACACACACACGTTCTTGTATTTGTTACCTTCTTGAGACCTCCGAAAAATGCCTACCTCTTTAGGACTATCATTTCTAGATATATAAAGATTTATATTTACAACATTATTATGATATATATATACTATGCAAATATAAAAAAGGTACACTTTTAGGTAATTACTTTTTTTGTGTTGGTATCCATCCATCCATTTCCTACCGCTTGTCCATTTACGGGGTCGCGGGGGGTCCTGGAGCCTACCTCAACTACATTCGAGCTGAAGGCAGTGTACACCCTGGACAAGTCGCGACCTCATCATAGGGCTAACACAGATAAACAGACATTATTCACACTCACATTCACTTACTAAGACCAAATTATTGTCGATATTAGTTTTTTAATCTTCATTATTAACTTCAAGTTGTTACAGTATGTCTCTATATACATATTTATTTAGGTTTTTAAAAAAAAAAATTCGGCCCAAGGGGGCGCATTTTAATTTCTTACACAAACTTGTTATTTCATATGTTGACCAGAGGAGGAGCACTTTTAAAACGATCCATCCATCCATTTTCTACAGCTTATTCCCTTTGGGGTCGCGGTGGGCACTGGAGCCTACCTCAGCTACATTCGAGCTGAAGGCAGTGTACACCCTGGACAAGTCACCACCTCATCATAGGGCTAACATAGATAAACAGACATTATTCACACTCACATTCACTCACCAGGACCAATTTATTGTTCGTTAATTGTTTTTTAATCTTCATTATTAATTTCAAGTTGTTACAGTATGTCTCTATATACATATTTATTTATGTTTTTTAAAATTAATTTTGGCCAAAGGGGGCGCATTTCAATTTCTTTCACACACCTATTTCATATGTTGACCAGAGGATGAGCACTTTTAAAATCCATCCATTTCCTACCGCTTATTCCCTTTGGGGTGGCGGGGGGCGCTGGTGCCTACCTCAGCTACATTCGAGCTGAAGGCTGTGTACACCCTGGACAAGTCACCACCTCATCATAGGGCTAACTAACACAGATAAACAGACATTATTCACACTCACATTCACTCACTAGAACCAAATTATTGTTGATATTTGTTTTTTAATTAACATTATTAACTTCAAGTTGTTACAGTATGTCTCCATATACATATTTATTTATGTTTTTTAAAATTAATTTTGACCAAAGGGGGCGCATTTCAATTTCTTACACATACTTGTTATTTCATATGTTGACCAGAGGAGGAGCACTTTTATAACGATCCATCCATCAATTTCCTACCGCTTATTCTCTTTGGGGTGGCGGGGGGCGCTGGTGCCTACCTCAGCTGCATTCAGGCGGAAGGCGGTGTACACCCTGGACAAGTCACCACCTCATCATAGGGCTAACTAACACAGATAAACAGACATTATTCACACTCACATTCACTTACTGGACCAAATTATTGTTGATATTTGTTTTTTAATCTTCATTATTAACTTCAAGTTGTTACAGTATGTCTCTATGTACATATTTATTTATGTTTTTTTTAATTAATTTTGGCCAAAGGGGGCGCATTTCAATTTCTTACACAAACTTGTTATTTCATATGTTGACCAGAGGAGGAGCACTTTTAAAACGATCCATCCATCCATTTTCTACAGCTTATTCCCTTTGGGGTCGCGGTGGGCGCTGGTGGCTACCTCAGCTACATTCGAGCTGAAGGCTGTGTACACCCTGGACAAGTCACCACCTCATCACAGGGCTAACATAGATAAACAGACATTATTCACACTCACATTCACTCACTAAGACCAAATTATTGTTGATATTTGTTTTTTAATCTTCATTATTAACTTCAAGTTGTTACAGTATGTCTCTATATACATATTTATTTATGTTTTTTTAAATAAATTTTGGCCAAAAGGGGCGCATTTCAATTTCTTTCACACACTTGTTATTTCATATGTTGACCAGAGGAGGAGCACTTTTAAAACGATCCATCCATCCATTTTTCTACCGCTTATACCCTTTGGGGTCATGGGGGACACTGGTGCCTACCTCAGCTGCAATCGGGCGGAAGGTGAGATACACCCTGGACAAGTCGCCTCTTCATCATAGGGCTAACATAGATAAACAAACATTATTCACACTCACATTCACTAACTAGGGCCAATTTATTGTTGATTTGTTTTTTAATCTTCATTATTAACTTCAAGTTGTTACAGTATGTCTCTTTATACATATTTATTTAGGTTTTTTTTTAATTAATTTTGGCCAAAGGGGACGCATTTCAATTTCTTACACAAACTTGTTATTTCATATGTTGACCAGAGGAGGAGCACTTTTAAAACGATCCATCCATCCATTTTCTACAGCTTATTCCCTTTGGGGTCGCGGTGGGCGCTGGTGGCTACCTCAGCTACATTCGAGCTGAAGGCTGTGTACACCCTGGACAAGTCACCACCTCATCACAGGGCTAACATAGATAAACAGACATTATTCACACTCACATTCACTCACTAGGACCAAATTATTGTTGATATTTGTTTTTTAATCTTCATTATTAACTTCAAGTTGTTACAGTATGTCTCTATATACATATTTATTTATGTTTTTTTAAATAAATTTTGGCCAAAAGGGGCGCATTTCAATTTCTTTCACACACTTGTTATTTCATATGTTGACCAGAGGAGGAGCACTTTTAAAACGATCCATCCATCCATTTTTCTACCGCTTATACCCTTTGGGGTCGTGGGGGGCACTGGTGCCTACCTCAGCTGCAATCGGGCGGAAGGTGAGATACACCCTGGACAAGTCGCCTCTTCATCATAGGGCTAACATAGATAAACAAACATTATTCACACTCACATTCACTAACTAGGGCCAATTTATTGTTGATTTGTTTTTTAATCTTCATTATTAACTTCAAGTTGTTACAGTATGTCTCTTTATACATATTTATTTAGTTTTTTTTTTAATTAATTTTGGCCAAAGGGGACGCATTTCAATTTCTTACACAAACTTGTTATTTCATATGTTGACCAGAGGAGGAGCACTTTTAAAACGATCCATCCATCCATTTTCTACAGCTTATTCCCTTTGGGGTCGCGGTGGGCGCTGGTGGCTACCTCAGCTACATTCGAGCTGAAGGCTGTGTACACCCTGGACAAGTCACCACCTCATCACAGGGCTAACATAGATAAACAGACATTATTCACACTCACATTTACACACTAAGGGCCAATTTAGTGTTGTCAATCAACCTATCCCCAGGTGCATGTGTTTGGAAGTGGGAGGAAGCCGGAGTACCCGGAGGGAACCCACGCAGTCACGGGGAGAATTTCCTTGATTTCCCTGTGGTCCGGATGACACAATGTCGAATATTTCCAAAAACAATTTGAAATGTGGACTCGTCAGACCACAGAACACTTTTCCACTTTGCATCAGTCCATCGTAGATGATATCGGTCCCTGAGAAGCTGGCGGCGTTTCTGGATGTTGTTGATAAATGGCTTTCGCTTTGCATAGTAGAGCTTTAACTTGCACTTACAGATGTAGCGACCAACTGTGTTTAGTGACAGTGGTTTTCTGAAGTGTTCCTGAGCCCATGTGGTGATATCCTTTAGAGATTGATGTCGGTTTTTGATACAGTGCCGTCTGAGGGATGGAAGGTCACGGTCATTCAATGTTGGTTTCCGGCCATGCTGCTTACGTGGAGTGATTTCTCCAGATTCTCTGATGATATTATGGAGCGTAGATATTGAAATCCCTAAATTTCTTGCAATTGCACTTTGAGAAAGGTTGTTCTTAAACTGTTTGACTATTTGCTCACGCAGTTGTGGACAAAGGGGTGTACCTCGCCCCATCCTTTCTTGTGAAAGACTGAGCATTTTTGGGAAGCTGTTTTTATAGCCAATCATGGCACACACCTGTTTCCAATTAGCCTGCACAACTGTGGGATGTTCCAAATAAGTGTCTGATGAGCATTCTTCAACTTTAACAGCATTTATTTCCACCTTTCCCAAGGTTTTGACATCAAATATGTTGTCTTTGTAGCATATTCAACTGAATATGGGTTGAAAATGATTTGCAAATCATTGTATTCCGTTTATATTTAAATTTAACACAATTTCCCAACTCATATGGAAACGGGGTTTGTACATTTCTCGTTGCACTGCACTGGCCTTTTTCTTCATTTAGATTGCTGCTGAGAGATATAATAGCGGTTTGACAGTGCCATTCAATAAAAAGGAGAAGACTTACTGAATATAACTCAGCACTGAATGCATCTCAGCAGAGTTGACATCACACCATTAAAGATACTGACTTCTCGCTTCAGCTTACCATGTAATGCATTTCATTTTGGGTGAGGAATTGGACCTCCTTCACTGTAGACATCTAGGTAATCTTAAAGGCCCACTGAAACCCACTACCACCGACCACGTAGTCTGATAGTTTACAGTTGTGATCAAAATTATTCAACCCCCACACAATTTTGGTGTTTTAGCAAGTTGGACATTTATTCCGTATTTTGTTTATAGTCATATCAAATGAAGATGCATTAAATAGACAAATGCAACTTGAATTACAACAATATATTTTGTAACATACCAATCAGTGTCATTTCTTTTAATATCTCATTGACAAAATTATTCAACCCCTTGAAGATCATAACTCTTAAGAACAGAATTTGAATAAGGTATTTTTAATCAGGTGTTGAAAACACCTGTAGATGTGAATAGAACCATAGCGAGCAACAATTAAACTGATTGAAAAAGACTGTGACGCTCAGCTTCTTGTAGATGGTCAATGGTGTATTTGCAACATGGTGAAGTCCAGGGAGTGGTCAAGGAAGTCAAGAGAGGAGGTAATTTCTCTTCATAAGAAAGGATATGGATATAAGAAAACAACAAAGACATTACACATTCCCAGAGACACAGTTGGGAGCATAATTCGCAAGTTTAAAGCTAAAGGCACAGTGGAAACACTACCTGGGCGTGGTAGAAAGAGGATGCTGTGTGCAACTGCTGTCCGGTATTTGAAGCGTACAGTGGCTGAGGAACTACAACAGGACATTGCAGAGGGGGGAACGCAGGTTTCGTCCCAGACAATAAGGCGCACTACGAGATGAAGGCCACCATGACAGAACTCCCAGGCGCACCCCACTTCTGACTACCAGGCACAAGAAAATAGACTCCAGTATGCCAAAAATCATCTGGACAAACCCCAAAGGTTTTGGGAAACTGTTCTATGGAGTGATGAGACAAAACTGGAACTCTTTGGGCCTATGAATCAGCGTTATGTCTGGAGGAGAAAAAATGAAGCTTACAAAGAGAAGAACACCTTGCCTACTGTTAAGCATGGTGGGGGGTCAATCATGCTCTGGGGCTGTTTCTCTGCCTCAGGTACCGGGAATCTCCAGCGCGTTCAAGGCATTATGAATTCTATTTCCTAGCAGGATATATTAGCTGCAAATGTCATGAAGTCAGTGGCGAAGCTGAGGCTTGGGAGACGTTGGACCTTCCAACAGGACAAGGATCCCAAGCATACCTCCAAATCAACATCAAGAGTGGTTGCAGAAGAAGGGCTGGAAGACTCTGGAGTGGCCTTCACAGTCGCCAGACTTAAATCTTCTAAAAAAGCTGTGGTGGGACTCGAAGAAGGCAGTTGCAGCACGCAAGCCCAAGAATATGAATGAACTGGAGGCCTTTGCCCAAGAGGAATGGGCTAAAATACTTGTAGATGTTTGCAAGAAGCTTATGTATCACCTTTGAAGGATGTCATTACTGCCAAAGGGTGTTCTACTAAGTACTAAAGATGCATGGAACTAGGGGCTTGAATCATTTTGTCAATGAGATATTAAGAAAAATTTCCTTTTTTTGGTATTTGGTAAAATACAGTGTTACTATTTAAGTTGCATTTGTCTATTTGACACATCTTTATTGGATATGACTATAAACAAAATATCAATCAATCAATCAATGTTTATTTATATAGCCCCAAATCACAAATGTCTCAAAGGACTGCACAAATCATTACGACTACAACATCCTCGGAAGAACCCACAAAAGGGCAAGGAAAACTCACACCCAGTGGGCAGGGAGAATTCACACCCAGTGGGACGCCAGTGACAATGCTGACTATGAGAAACCTTGGAGAGGACCTCAGATGTGGGCAACCCCCCCCTCTAGGGGACCGAAAGCAACGGATGTCGAGCGGGTCTAACATGATACTGTGGAAGTTCAATCCATAGTGGCTCCAAGACAGCAGCGAGAGTCCCGTCCACAGGAAACCATCTCAAGCGGATCAGCAGCGTAGAGATGTCCCCAACCGATACAGGCGAGCGGTCCATCCTGGGTCTCGACTCTGGACAGTCAGTACTTCATCCATGGTCATCGGACCAGACCCCCTCCACAAGGGAGGGGGGGACATAGGAGAAAGAAAAGAAGCGGCAGATCAACTGGTCTAAAAAGGTCTATTTAAAGGCTAGAGTATACAGATGAGTTTTAAGATGAGACTTAAATGCTTCTACTGAGGTAGCATCTCGAACTGTTACTGGGAGGGAATTCCAGAGTACTGGAGCCCGAACGGAAAACGCTCTATAGCCCGCAGACTTTTTTTGAGCTCTAGGAATCACTAATAATACCGAATAAATGTCCAACTTGCTAAAACACCAAAATTGTGTGGGGGTTGAATAATTTTGATCACAACCATATATATCAAATATGAAATATTAACATTGCAACACATGCCAATACGGCCGGTTTCATCATCATCATCATCAGCCGCTGTCAGTCCACTGCTGGACGAAAGCCTCAGCATGTTTCTTGCCATCTTCTTGGCGTACTTTTCATGCTGGTTATTAGCCTACACCTTCCACGCTGGCTTGGTGTGGGTTGGAAGGGGTATTTTATATCAGAGATCCTTCTGCTAGATCAGGGGTGGGCATTACGTCGATCGCGATCGACTGGTCGATCTCGGAGGGTGTGTCAGTCGATCTCAAGCCAGGCATTAAAAAATAGACATAAAAATGATCAATCATCAATCATACCAAGACTTCACTTTCGTCAGTTGTTTGACATTCTCGGCACCCGAGGATCTTGTGAGATGACGCTGGCTGCTGCGAGCTCATATTTAAGAAAAAAAATCACTAACAGGGCGGACGCAGAGAAACACATTTTATTTCTAGAGACAAAACTCTAAAGAGCGACTGCACAGTTCCTGTCTTCACCATAAAAGACCTGTTTCATCCTGCCTGTGCTAACAAAATAAGAGTCTCAGAAAGCTAGCAAGCTACGGAGTTTGATGCCAATGTATTTCTCCCCCGCCCTCAGCGAGCGCTTTCTCACTTGCTTGCCCACCCGCACACTCACTGACGTCACTCACCTGCTGCCAGACATTAAAAGGCCACACACATATGCTACTCTCATAACAAAGTGTTTAAAAACCAGTATGCAAGTTGGACAAATGAGATGCCAAATCCAACCACTTTCATGTGGTATTGGACAGAAAGGAGGACTTTTTTTTTTTCCTCCATTTGAAAATGCGGACGTTATCAGCACCACTGTCTAATTCCAATCAATGCAAGTCATCAGAATCAGGTAATACACCAACTTATATTCTTGTCTTCATGAAAGAAAGGAATCTATGTGTGTTAAACATGCTTGTATTATCATTAAACACCATTAACTTGTTAACAAAAATGTCTCTTTCATAAATAAATAAATATAAATTATAAATAGGAATGAGGTAGATCTCCTCGACTTGGTCAATTGAAAAGTAGCTCACCTGCAGAAAAAGTGTGAGCGCCCCTGTTCTAGATTAATTGCCTTACTGGGCTGTTGAACTCAGTCTGTCCTGTTGGTTGTCCGCGCCCCATTTACCAGGGGCCTGCTCAGCTTTATGGCGCTGACCGCCCGCCAGTCACAAGAGAAGGTGCAAACGGTTCTTTGTGTGCATTTTATAGACCTTAGTTGGGACTCACTAACCCCACACACAACCTCTCATCTCATGCCTGGATGTAGTTTAACGTCATACCCAGGACGGCCTGTTTAGTTTACTAAATTGCAATTTTAAATTTCCCGCGGAGTTTCTTGTTGAAAACGTCGCAGAATGATGACCACACACGGCTAAAAGTCGTCTCTTTTCATCGCATAATTACACAGTAATTTGGACATCTGTGTTGCTGAATCTTTTGCAATTTGTTCAATTAATAATGGAGACGTCAAAGAAGAATGCTGTTGGTGGAAAGCGGTGGATTGCAGCTGCCTTTAGCACCGAGACACAGCCGGTGTTTCTTTGTTGTGAAGCTTTAACACAGAGCGGTCAAGCGAACATGTTTCTCACGTCAACCAGCAAGTTTTTGGATGGGAAAGTTTTGATATTCAGTCAGCTCTTACCGGACACTTCAGTGGATTATGGGACTTCCTGCAGCAGCTGTCAAAAAGACATCTGTGATCTTGGCTCCTCCATTGGCTTCTCTCTGAGACACTGGCGTTCACCACAGCCGTCCGACCTTTAGGTATGACTTTAGAATCTCACTAAAACGCTATTAAAACAATAAGCAGATAAGGGATTTTTCCAGAATTATCCTAGTAAATGTGTCTAATTACATCTGAAACGCTACCACTGCCGCCGCCCGGAGCCATAGCTTTTTTTTTTTTAGTGCCTCACTCTAACTTTCCTCATCCATGAATCTTTCATCTTTGCTCGGTCCGAATAGTTCTTGCTGCTGCAGGCTATGATTGTAAACAATGTGAGGATGTGAGGAGCCCTACAACCCGTGACGTCAGGCGGTACAGGCAAGGCTTTTTTATTAGCGACCAAAAGTTGCAAACTTTATAGTCGATGTTCTCTACTAAATCCTTTCAGCAAAAATATGGCAATATCGCGAAATGATCAAGTATGACACACAGAATGGACCTGCTATCCCCGTTTAAATGAGAACATCTCATTTCAGTAGGCCTTTAAAAGTCTCTCAAAACAAGACTGCATTTAATGAAATACCCCTCTCTGTTGTCTCGCCCTAACAGGCACTGGCCAGACACTTTTCAGGCTGCACGATGGTTTCAGCATCATTGACGGCAATGACGCTGTGCGCAGGTAAGAAGACCGCCGGGACAGCTGGGTTGTCGGCTCTCAGCGGAGCTTTTTGACAGACAGATAGACACACATGTTCAGTACACTGCAAAAAGTCAGTGTTCAAAAACAAGAATACAAAAATGAGGGGTATTTTAGTGGAACTAAGCAAAATTATCTGCCAATAGAACAGGAACATTTGGCTGGTCAAGAATTTCCAAAACAAGTAAAATTAGCTAACCTCAAAGAACACCAAAAAACCTTAAAATAAGTACATTCTCACTAATAATGTCATGTTCTGTAGTCACGTTTTGTTTCGTTATGTCCTGTTGGTTTAAGACTCTTTTTGGTTCCTGTTTACGCTCCGTTGTTTTGTCACCATGACGACCGATCAGTTCACCTGTAATCATTTGTACTCACGCACCTGATTTGTTTAGGACTCACGCACCTGTGTTAATCATGTCACTATTATTTAAGCTTGTAGTTGCCAGGCAGTCGGGCTGGCGTCATTGTTGTTGCTCCATGCTCTGTTCACTCTGGTTATGTATCGCTCTGCTCATTTCCTTCCAAGTAAGTTTTGTTTATTCATGTCACGTTTAGCGAGTCTTTTGGTTCATATCCATAGTTTTGCCTTTGTGGTAGTTTTTGGTCACGTTTGGAACGCATAATGATGCGCGTTGTGTCACCCCCGGATGCACGAGGACTAAGGACAAGCTGGAATTGCAGGTAGGAGCTGGATTGCGATGAGGTGGGACTTGTCCAGGGTGTACCCCGCCTTCCGCCAAATTGTAGCTGAGATAGGCACCAGCACCCCCCGCGATCCCAACGGGAATAAGCGGTAGAAAATGGATGGGTGGATGGAAGTTTTGAATCTCTAGATCAACATTAGGTCTATATGTCAATATGAGGTTTTTAAAGATTTATGCTCTTTTTGTCAAAGAAGACCGTGTTTTTTTCATGGAAAAAAACACAAAATATACAATATTTTCACCCAATACAATTTTTAAGTAGAAAGATTGAGATTATATACCGTTAAAAAGGTCAACAACTCATAACACCATTGATTTTAATTCACTATTGTTTTTTTTTGCAATGACACTTAAAAACAAAAGACACTGATCCAAAGAGGTTTTACTCATTAAAGTGTTAAAAAATAAATTATGATTTTTTTTTTTTTTTTACTGTTTGCTTTTAACACAATGGTCTCGAGATCAACTTCAGATCTATCCATCAATTATACGTTTTTTTTTTGTTGTTTATGTTTTTTGTTTGTTCGTTTTAGGCCCTTTTTTGAAAAAAAACAACAACAAAAAAACAGCTCAGTTTTTTATATGGCAAACACAAAATATCCAACATTTGCCCCAAAAAATATCTCAAAGTGGAATATTTAGTATGACATAATTGGAGCCTTGAATTGGTCAATAATTCATAATTGAATTTGATTCACTATTTGTTTTTTTTTTTAAGAAAGAAATAGCCTGCATGGCAGCTTTGTGTTATTAGAGTAAACATTGCAACATGTTCCTGTTACATTTCACCTGTTTGCTCTTTTATACCACTTTTTATGTTGTTCATTTTTTTCCAGAATATTTTTAAAATGTGCTCTGGGGGCGTTAAAAAAATGACCTGCGGGCCGCACTTTGGACACCCCTGCTTTGAATGATGTGTGTTAAAGTAAATCATTTTAAAGACAGGTCTTGTATGACATTCTGACAATAAAAATGCATTCGCGTCCAAATGTTTTTTTTCCCAAGTTGATTTAAATTAAGCAAGCAAGTAATTTACTCATAACTCAAGTGTGATTATTCAAAGAAATAAACAGTTTTAGGTCTATTGGGGATCCCAAAATGCAAGGAAATCATTAGCATAATAATAAACCAACCTGTCTCTTTAAATAGGGGGTGTCCAAAGTGCGGCCCGGGGGCCATTTGCGGCCCGCAGCTAATTGTTTACCGGCCCCACACACATTCTGGAAATGCTATTGCAAAAATAAAAAAGAACATTATGAGGTGAAATCTATCGAGAAAAGTTGCAATGTTGACACAAAGCTGAATGCAGGCTGTTTTTTTGTTACTTTTGTCTTTATTTTACCATGTAAAAACCATCTTTACCATGAATTGATTAATGTGGACCCCGACTTAAATAAGTTGAAAAAGTTATCCGGGTGTTACCATTTAGTGGTCAATTGTACTGTACTGTGCAATCTACTATTTACAAGTTTCAATCAATCAATTATTTATTTTTTTGCCATTGCTCAAAAAAATAATAATGACAAAAAAATCCATGTTATAATGAATTATTTTCAAAGCTCCAATTAGTTTCATTTTAAAATGTTTTATGTGGTAAATATTGCATATATTGTGCACTTGCCATATAAAATCAAAGTTTTCTTAGACAAAAGAGCATAAAACAAACCAAAAAATAGTTGAAACGTAAAATCGACAGATATATCTGAAGTTGATCTCGTAACTTAAGTGTTGAAAGTTTAAAAAAATAAAAATAATAAAAATGTAACACTTTCTGACTGGGGCACCTTTTGGATTCCAAATATATTTAGTGTATTTTATTTAACTTTTCACTGTGATTACTCAAAAATATAAAATAATTCAAATTAATGGTGTCCTGCATTATTGATTGACCTTTTAGGGCTCTAATTACTAAATACTGCATATTTCAGTTTTAATATGTAAAACAAATTTTTTTGACAGAAATGCCATAAAACCTTTTTTCTTTTTTTTAAATATAGAGATTTACTGTAAGCGTTAAATAAAAAATAATAATACAAATTTGACTTATTTTTAACATTTTATTAACTGAGACCCTTTATGGTTCCCGGGACCCCTAAAGGTGAAATACATATATTTTGTTATGGTTTGAAAATAAATAATATCAAAATGCTTTAATTTTTCCGTGTGCGGCCCTCAGTGGAAAAAGTTTGGACACCCCTGCTTTAAATGCAGACATTTTAAGAGTGTTTTGTATTGGATCCCTCCAGAATCATTTAGTTACTGATTTGTGTCATACCTAATCAGTTGGAAGAAAACAATACACATTTTTTTTCATCCACAGTTGCTTGTTGCAGGAAACAAATGACCCGAGCAGCCAGGACTTGTGTGTGTCTGTCATCAAAGCATGGAGAGTCATTTGCAGCGAAAATGGTAAGTAGATAATACAATTACACTTCTTCTATGTTTGGTATTTGGTAATTGCAAGACTTCCTTGAAGGAGAACAGAAAGAAGTTAGGATGAAATGCCAAAGGCTGCTATTGCAATCCCAGACTGCTTGTTGGTGTTTGTCCACTTTGTATAACAAGCCTCCAGGTAGAGGCATCACTATATCATTTAGCAATATTGTTTCAGTCTGGTTTTAAATAACAATTTTGCACAGTAACAAAATGTTTATAGAATTAACAATCAGAAAAAAAAAAATCAGTATGGCGGTCAAGATTAATGAGTTAATTCATGTGATTAAAGGCCTACTGAAAGCCACTACTAGCAACCACGCAGTCTGATAGTTTATATATCAATGATGAAATATTAACATTGCAACACATGCCAATACTGACTTTTTAATTTGCTAAATTGCAATTTTAAATTTCCCGCGAAGTATCCTGTTGAAAACGTCACGGATTGTAGCGGACATTTTCTTCCAGCACCGATCACGGCTATAAGTAGTCTGCTTTATCCGCATAATTACACAGCATTCCTGACATCTGTGTTGCTGAATCTTTTGCAATTTGTTCAATTAATCATGGAGACGTCAAAGAAGAAAGCTGTAGGTGGGAAGCGGTGTATTGCGGCCGGCTGTAGCAACACAAACACAGCCGGTGTTTCCTTGTTTACATTCCCGAAAGATGACGGTGAAGCTTTACTATGGAACAGAGCAGTCAAGCAAACATGGTTCTCTACCACATGTCAACGGGCAGGTTTCGGTGAAAAAATTGTGGTAATAAGTCTGCTCTTACCGTAGACATGAGCGGAGCTTGCGTCGTTCCTCGTGCAGCTGTCAAAGAGGCAGCTGAGACTCTCTTGCCTCCTCTGACCCGCCGCCCCTGAACCTGGGATGCTTCCACCGTGGAGGAGGGGGAAAAAAAGATCAGCCCGGCCCGACCGGCTGCCTTTGCTTCGTCTCGTCAAGAAACGTGGCTTCCCTTAGAGACACTGGCGGTCACCACACCCGTGGCCACACCCCTCCGACTTTCAGGTATGACTATATAATCTCACTAAAACACTAGTAACACAATAAGCAGATAAGGGATTTTCCAGAATTATCTTAGTAAATGTGTCTAATAACATCTGAATCGCTCCCACTGTATAGTCTTTTTTTTTTCCCCCTAGTCCTTCACTCTCACTTTCCTCATCCACGAATCTTTCATCCTCGCCCAAATTAATGGGGGAATCGTCGCTTTTTCGGTCCAAATCGCTCTCGCTGCTGGTGGCCATGATTGTAAACAATGTTCAGATGTGAGGAGCTCCACAACCCGTGACGTCACGCGCACATCGTCTGCTACTTCCGGTACAGGCAAGGCTTTTTTTATTAGCGACCAAAAGTTGCGAACTTTATCGTCGATGTTCTCTACTAAATCCTTTCAGCAAAAATATGGCAATATGGCGAAATGATCAAGTATGACACATAGAATGGACCTGCTATCCCCGTTTAAATAAGAAAGTCTCATTTCAGTAGGCATTAAAAACAAATATTGCATTAATCATGTGAATTACGCTTTTTATTTTGACCATACATGCTTCCTTACTTAACTGTGGATGGTTACCTGAAGTGCGGCAAAGGTTGTTATTTGGTCAGTGATCAGGGCAGTGTATACGCCAGTGCAAAATTGAGAGAGGAAATGAGCAAATTTCACTTTAAGATACACACAGATTGTCACGACCTGCCAGTCAGTTCTAACAATATTCTTTGTTTCCTTAGTTTTTTTATTCTCCTCCTTAGGTTACTTTTACATAGAGATGTCCGATAATGGCTTTTTTGCCAATATCCGATATTCTGATATTGTCTTACGCTTAAATACCGATTCCGATATCAACTGATACCGATATATACAGTCGTAGAATATCTTTAAATTCCACATCGATACAGGATTTGAATGTCTTGGCTACTTTATGAGACTCGCCATCACAGCAAAGCCACCGTTTTAAACGATTCCTGTAAGTATCCCACCTTGTGATAGTAAAATCTTTCACCACTTCATTCCTTACAGATGTAACATGCATGTAGCATATTTTGTTGTTCTTTTTTCAAACATTTTCTTATCTAAACGAGGATAGCAGGTCCATTCTATGTGTCATACTTGATCATTTCGCCATATTGCCATATTTTTGTTGAAAGGATTTAGTAGAGAACATCCACGATAAAGTTCGCAACTTTTGGTCGCTAATAAAAAAGCCTTGCCTGTACCGGAAGTAGCAGACGATGTGCGCGTGACGTCACGGGTTGTGGAGCTCCTCACATCTGAACATTGTTTATAATCATGGCCACCAGCAGCGAGAGCGATTCGGACCGAGAAAGCGACGATTTCCCCATTAATTTGAGCGAGGTTGAAAGATTTGTGGATGAGGAAAGTAAGAGTGAAGCACTAGAAAAAAAGAAAGAAAAAAAAAACTAGGGCAGTGGGAGCGATTCAGATGTTATTACACACATTTACTAGGATCATTCTGGAAAATCCTTTATCTGTTTATTGTGTTACTAGTGTTTTAGTGAGATTATATGGTCGTACCTGTACAACCTGAAGGTCGGCCCCGCACCTTTTTTCAGCACCAGTCGACGGGTGGTGGCGATGCCCATCTCTGCCCTTCGCAAGGGACCCTCTGTGAAACACGATCTTTCTAAATGATCGCTGCATAATACACTGTACTTCTACCATCCTAGTCACGTCCGTTGTGTCCTTGGGCAAGACACTTCACCCTTGCTCCTGATGGGACCTGGTGAGCGCCTTGCTTGGCAGCTCCCGCCGTCAGTGTGTGAATGTGTGTGTAAATGGGCGAATGTGGAAATACTGTCAAAGCGCTTTGGGCTCCTTAAAAAGGGGTAGAAAAGCGCTATACAAGTACAACCCATTTACCATTTGTGTGTGTGGTCCAATCCAAACGTGTTCGCTTGACCGCTCTGTTCCATTGTAAAGCTTCACCGTCATCTTTCGGGAATGTAAACAATGAAACACCGGCTGTGTTTGTGTTGCTAAAGGCGGCCGCAATACACCGCTTCCCACCTACAGCTTTCTTCTTTGATGTCTCCATTATTCATTGAACAAATTGCAAAAGATTCGGCAACACAGATGTCCAGAATACTGTAGAATTATGCAATGAAAACAGATGACTTATAGCTGTGAACGGTGCTGGAACAAAATGTCCTCTACAATGCGTGACGTCACGCGCATGTGTCATCATACCGCGACGTTTCAGCAGGATACTTCCGCAAAAAGTTTAAAATTGCAATTTAGTAAACTAAAAAGGCCGTATTGTCATGTGTTGCAATGTTAATATTTCATCATTGATATATAAACTATCAGACTGCGTGGTCGCTAGTAGTGGCTTTCAGTAGGCCTTTAAGGTGTTTCAGCTGGTTTAGAGTATTTTCCTCTTCCTCGCTAGACGTCGTTGACGTCGTTATCTTGGATCTGCGCAGCTACCTGATTGGTCGAATGTGAAGCACGTGACAAAAACTTCACCTCTTGGGAGGAAAATATTGTTACGCCAAGAAAGAAATAGTCCAGACTTTAAATACTAATTAAGAAAATACTCTTGGATGTCAAGTGGAGACCTTTTTTTTTCTCATTGAAAACCAAAATATATTTTTTTAAGAACCAAAAGGTAGAGATGGCGGATAATGGCTTTTTTGCCGATATCCGATATTGTCTGACTCTAAATGACCGATTCCGTTATATACTGATATAGTCGTGGAATTAACACATTATTATGCCTCATTTTGTTGTGATGCCCCGCTGGATGCATTAAACAATGTAACAAGGTTTTCCAAAATAAATCAACTCAAGTTGATTTATTTAAGGGACGGCGTGGCGCAGTGGGAGAGTGGCCGTGCGCAACCCGAGGGTGACTGGTTCAAATCCCACCTAGAACGAACCTCGTCACATCCGTTGTGTCCTGAGCAAGACACTTCACCCTTGCTCCTGATGGGTGCTGGTTGGCGCCTTGCATGGCAGCTCCCTCCATCAGTGTGTGAATGTGTGTGTGAATGGGTGAATGTGGAAGTAGTGTCAAAGCGTTTTGAGTACCTTGAAGGTAGAAAAGCGCTATACAAGTACAACCCATTTATTTATTTATAAGTTATGGGAAAAAAATGCCAACATGGCACTGCCATATTTATTATTGAAGTCACAAAGTGCATTATTTTTTTTAACATGCCTCAAAACAGCAGCTTGGAATTTGGGACATGCTCTACCTGAGAGAGCATGAGGAGGTTGAGATGGACAGGGTTGGGGTGGTGTATATTGTAGCGTCCCAGAAGAGTTAATGCTGCAAGGGGTTCTGGGTATTTGTTTTGTTGTGTTTATGTTGTGTTACGATGCGGATTTTCCCCCGAAATGTGTTTGTCATTCTTGTTTGGTGTGGGTTCACAGTGTGGCGCATATTTGTAACTGTCTGAGTTAGTTTGCGATGAACCCCAAGATGCAGAGATGGAGGCGGGCATTGAATAAGAAAACATGATTTAATAAAACACTAAGACAAAACCTAACAAAAGGGTACAAACAAAAGGCGTGCACAAGGCGGATAACAAACTAAATGAGCTAGCATGGGAGCTAGAAGATACCGAGCAGGAAACAGAATGAAAACAAACTGGAAGCAGGGAACAAAAAAAAGTAAGCTACAAACAGCTACCGAAAAATAGCTTACCGCTTCGCTGCAAAGACACGACACGACAGGAGCGACAATACAATAATCCAGCCTTGACTGGAGGACAAAAGCAGGTAAAATTAGGAGAGTGTGACATTTCGGTGGCATTGTGGTGAGGAGTTGTTCTCTCGCGGGTTCAGCGAAGATGGAACACAGCGTAAAGGTAGGAATAATAATTTATTCATATAATAAAACAAACTAAGAACAAAAACACTTGCACAAAGGCACTAACCAAAAACCAACAGAACTAGCTTGGGAGCTAGAAAGAACAAAGGGCGCTAGCGTGGAAGCTAGGGACATAAACAAACAAAATAGCATAGAAGCTAACAAGTATACAAAAATAGATGTACCACAATAAATGATAAATGGGTTGTACTTGTATAGCGCTTTTCTACCTTCAAGGTACTCAAAGCGCTTTGACACTACTTCCACATTTACCCATTCACACACACATTCACACACTGATGGAGGGAGCTGCCATGCAAGGCGCTAACCAGCACCCATCAGGAGCAAGGCTGAAGTGTCTTGCTCAGGACACAACGGACGTGACGAGGTTGGTACTAGGTGGGGATTGTTGGAAGAGCGGCGTCAGCTGTTGCGTGTAGCAAGCAAGAGTCCAAGACTAAATGTCAAACATAGGCGGGCATATATAGGGAGATAAATCAGGAGGCAGGTGTGCGTGATCACACGGAAGGCAGGTGACACAAGTGCGTTGCTAGGACAACAGAAATAAACCAGGAAGTGCCACAAAGAACTGAGGAGAGAAAATACTAGACAGAATGTGATAACAAACAGAACCAAAACCAGAATATAGATAGATAGATAGATAGTACTTTATTTATTCCGTCAGGAGAGTTCCTTCAGGAAAATTACAATTTTCAGCACAATCCCATTCAAGATCAGACAAACATTACAGGGAGACAGAACAGGATCGCTGACGGGTCTGCCGGCTTCCAGCGCCCCTTACAAAAAAGACGAGATACAGGTAAACAAGAGGGGGTGGCGGGGGGGGAAATAGAAGATTAAAATAAAATTTAAAAATCGGTCTTAGCCTAGGCCCTGGAGTGGGGGTGCAGACTGAGGCCAAGGGAAAAAAAACAAAACAAAAAAAAACAACAACAACGACTCATAGCCATAGTACACATCCCTCTTCCATGTGTGTAAGAGGGAAACATCAAACATTAAAGAACACAAAGGACATTAAAGACATTAAAGCAGCAGATACAACTAGACACTTCTACATACAGCTATGAATAAAAAGTAAAAGAAACATATCCACTGTGGTGGCCTCTGCGGTGTTCCACGCCATCGTCTGCCGGGGAGGAGGGAGCATGGCTAGAGACAGGAGCAGACCCAACAAAGCAACCAAGACAGCCGACTCCACTCTCGGCCAGTGTCCAGTCCGCATGGATGAGCGAGGATACGTCCAAGGTGACTGAGGTGTCCGACACCTGCTCACCCAGTCGAGACACCGCGAAGCCTCCCCGTCCCAGTAGCTCAGTGCTAGCTCCACAGTCCTGTCCCCTCATCCGCATCTCCTCCAGTCCCTCCAAACAGAATTTGGTGTAGCAGAGACCCTGCAGCTGGTCTCCATGGCCAAAAGGCTCCCGGGAGGCAGATCCAGAAGTCCACAAAAAAAGCAACGCAGAGTCCACGAAAGTGCCACCCCTTGTCACACAGTCCCAAAGGGTCCCGGACCAAAATGCAAAAAAATATAATAACACATGAAAACAAGAGGGAAACACAAAAGGATGATACAAGAGCACAGAGCTCCTGCCTACAGCAGCCCACTACAGCAGCGCCATCTTGGGAAAAAAAAAAAAAAGACGTGGATCATGACAGAGAGGGCTGATTGACACCAGGTGTGGCCGGGTGTCAATGAGCCGCAGCTGAAGGGAAACAGCACTCAGGGAGGAAGGCTGGAAACCAACAAAATAAGAGCGCTGACAAGACAGGAAATACTACACACACAGAGAAAAAAACTAGAACACAAACAAACTGTCAGGGACAAGCCTGACAGTAACAGTGTTAAAGTTGTTTATACGGCCACCCTCAGTGTGACCTGTATGGCTGTGGACCAAGTATGCCTTGCATTCACTTGTGTGTGTGAAAAGCAGTAGGTATTATATGATTGAGCCTTTAAGGTTTATTGGCGTTCTGTACTTCTCCCTACGTCCGTACAGCAGCGTTTTAAAAGGTCATGCATTCTACTTTTTGAAACAGATACCGATAATTTCCGATATCACATTTCTAAGCTTTTATCGACCGATATTATCGGACATCTCTACTTTTACAGTATTTCCTGCCCAGCTTTAATGTTTTAATTCCACTTTCTTTCCCTGAGCGCTGTCTCCCTCACCTGTCTCTGATTGGCATCCTGAGCACGCCTGGGTGTGGTTGCCAATCAGGCTTCTTCATATTCCAGCCTGAAGAGTGTTGTGAACTGACAGATGTCAGCCATCTGTGTTGCATGCTACCTTGCTTTGGCGAACGTGCACCGCGTGCTCCGCTGCACTTCTCATTCAAGAATTCTTACCTGCACGTCGCCATCCGTCTCCTACATGTTGGGGGTCACAACCACCTCAGCGATGCGTGTTTGTGACTCGGATGGGAGTCTAGATAAAACTGTTACCCAGTTTTGAGCAGATAAATGAATTTTGTGAATTTGTATTTATATAGCGCTTTTTTCTAGTGACTCAAAGCGCTTTACATAGTGAAACCCAATATCTAAGTTACATTTAAACCAGTGTGGGTGGCACTGGGAGCAGGTGGGTAAAGTGTCTTGCCCAAGGACACAACGGCAGTGACTAGGATGGCGGAAGCGGGAAT